>NT_176967.1:2229879-2241532 GCF_000188095.3 Bombus impatiens
GTGGACACGCCGCGAGGATCGGCGACGACGACCGGCTCTTCTATCAGACGCGAAGACCGCGACCAGTAACGTCACGCGGTTACCAACACCAACCTGCTTCTACCCCGCTATGTGGCACAATTTCAAGATTCGAGCATTTTTATTAGAGAGGATAGGTTTTATGGGCGGATGTCGGTTCGCGGAGGTCGATTAGAGAGGGAATGTGGAACGTGGGGAACTGCTGCTGGAATGGTACGCCGCGCAGCTCGGTAGTCGTTCGTTTTTCTCGTGTTTGCTCCGGCAGACGAACATTGGGACGCGTTGCGAGATTATCAACCTTTTAACGCCTGTGTTATGAAAACATAAGTCCACAATGCGATTTCTAACAAATACGACACAATGCGCAATTTGCATAATTGCTTGCACACGATATACAGACGCGTTACGAAGTAGTACAATAGTCGGCAACAAATCAGGATTACAAGTCTTTTAATAGGACGCGCAGATTTGTCGTGTAACGTACGTTTCGCGCGAGGCGTTAAACCTTAGATTATAAATGAGAGACATAGATCCCATATTAGCTACCTATACTAGCCATGAAATATATGATCTTACCTGGAAAGACCAGTAGGACGCGTAAGTCCTATCCTTCCGGACTGCTTCTCTGAATACTACAAATATTCTATCGCGCGATTACCTCGTATTAGTTCCACTCAACGTACCTTGAGAAGCTTAAATCGTAAAGAGAAGAAAACGGTAGACAAAGATTGCTTCATCGTACTTCGATATCTTCCGAATCTGATCGCAGAATCTGATCGCTAAGCTTTTAACAAACCCTCTGAAGCGACCCGAAACACTCGCGATTTCTCGTCAGCTAATCGTAATTGAATTCTCAAGCGCGGCGTCGTGTTTCATCGTGGACGCGTGTCAGCCATTTGCAGCCGTTTCCCACGTCGATCACGTTTTAATGGTCCGTCCTAGAAACGGACCGATGACGGACTGTCAAGCGATCCGTGGCTAGATAACGTTCAGAGGGGCTCGCGCCTCAACATCGCTTCGCTTCCTCGTCCATTTACGACAATGTGAAAAGATATCCTTATCTAATTCAGGTCCTAATGTCAGGATCGTTAACGAACGATCAGAGATTGCCGGCGGTCCCTCCTCTCGTGTACCACTCTCGGCCCCGTATCTTTGACCTTGGTCTAAGGGTGGAACGCCAGCTCATAGCGAAAAATAACTTGGCCGTAATTAAACCATCGACGGTTCCTCGAGGTACCGTAAGGGTCAATCCGCTCTTCATCGAGTATCATCGATACTTCGGTCGAAGCGACCACGCAGCCTTCGACCGATCTAACCACGCGACCGAGGTTCTTCGCTGGAATTTGTTCGAACGACAGGGAGGCGTAGATAGTTATCGATAGAGAGAGAGAGATAGAGAGAGAAGTAAATGGTTTTCTAGTATTAAGAATGATTATTAGGTATCGAAATACTAAAGCGTAGAAGCTGAAAAAGATGGTTCGTGTGAAAATACGTCAGTTTCCATATAATTGTCTTGGTCGAAGATTTACGCGGACCGCTCTCTTCTAACGATTTAATGAAAAAAATTGTCTCTCCAACCAAGAGAGCGTCAGTTCGGAGAACGGACAAGTATCGAACGAGTTTCTTTAGATAGAAACGAAAGCTTTCCCTCCTTAGCAAGGAGCGAAAGTCGCGAAGGTAGTCTCGTCCCTTTGGGAGCTTGGACTATCAAGTAGACAGGGTTCTGGTTGGTTCACGCGTACCGCGCGGAAGTGGCGAGACACTTGAGCTTTAACGACCGGAATTTGTCTGTTGAGGCAGGTACACGATACGACTAGGAAGGCAATCAGGAAGCGAAGAAAGTCGAAGGAGACTAACGAGTCGTACTAGGAATGGATAAATAGGCAGTCGTCCCTGGAGACTCTTTTCTTTCGGTCGCGACGAGTTCGTCACCGCGTGAGTTTGTGCGTCTCGCTATTGCTCGATATAATGTCCGATGGACGTTCATTTCGAGTAACAAGACTCAAGATATCTCGCTGCAACAGAGCTCCAGGTTGACAAAAATTGATCGCTATCAACGAAATGTTTAACATTTTCTCGGGTTCCCGCGAATTTTTACCTTCCTCACCTACGTCTCACCTTTCTATTTTCACATATTTCTACTCTGGTTTTTTGCAATTTTCCTATCGCATTTTCATTCCCATAGAAATTGAATTTCACGATTCCACCATGTCTCTCTTACTATTACGTTCGTTATCTTCGCACATTCGTAACAAACGTTTCGCTGATTATCGCACAATCAATCGTCCGCGGCAAACAAATCGACTAAATTCTCGTTCGTTGAGTACGCCGCGACCAATAAACCTCTCCGCTTGGAAGAAGTCGTACGGGAGAATATTTCCATCGGTATCGGCCATAAATTAATGCTACCAGGAAAAGAGAGAAGCCGACTGTCAAAGGAGGCACGTTGACCGGTCAACACAATCGGCGTGCCGGTTGTGTAGCATGCCTTTTTCGGCGAACTGTGAACGTAGCCTGAGGTCTGGCATTCCCCCTTTCTTCGTCGTCGTCGGCCGGTTCGTCCGGGGTCACCGACGAGAGGTCACGTCGCTCGCATGGCATCGGTGACTTTTTCATTTTTCTCCTCCCACCCTCTCTCCACCTTCTCATACTATCTCTCTCTCTCTCTCTCTCTCTCGTCTCGATAGCCGGGGGCCTGACTGCTCCTCCGTCGCTGCCTCGTTTAAAGGAGTGGTTGAATGCATAGGCGCAGCCTTTTGCGAGGATTCTTTTGACCCTGACGCCTCGAGAGTTCTGCGATCTTGCTGACCAATGGAAGAACGGGCCGGAGTTCTTGGTTTTTTGCGACTTCAAAAAAAAATCGTTTTTCAAGTTCTTTCGATTTAGTCTTCGAGTTGAGAAGCGGACGAGGCAAAGAGCGAGAGGTTTAGTGGTGTAGGAAGGACGGTTCGCTGAGTTTTCGCTGGAAGGGAATTGTTTGTGGGTAGCTCGAGCGTTTAACAGAATGAATGGAATGAAAGTTTATGTACTGTTACGCTGGAAGAGGAATTCTGGTTGATGGCGAACGATCGGAATGTATCGGGATTACTTGATACTGCGGTAGCCTATCTTCCTTGGTAGTTTCATGAAAATCAAGGCTATCAAGTGCGGTTGACGTCCGACAAGTCGTATCGAGCTGTCTGACCACGAAAGGGGCGCGTCTACTTTCGATCAGATTCTTACGTACGCGTCTTCTCGAAAGCAACCTGATGCTGAAATTTAGAAACCAAAAATTGACGATTTACAGTTAACGACTGAGGCTATTAACGTACCGTTTCTTGTACTTTTGCGTCCTTGGAAATAAATATACTCGTAGCGCTGCTCGCGAAACTGTAGAAACCAACAATCGTCGATCGACCAGAGCTAATCGATCGTTAAAAACTGGCAAGTTGGCGTTTGCCAACTGGTTGATTCAAAATCGATGATCGTAGTTACGTAATGGTAAACGCCCACTGATCGTCGCGTTGTCGAGGTTGCAGCTTGCCCGGTGCAGAAACACATGGCTTTGAAACGTCGCGTACCCTCTAATCGCCTTACCCACGACATCGACCCGAAAAATAACGGTAACAGCTTCTTCCACGATGAATACTGTTCTTCTAACACTTTTTGCCGCGTGCTCGCTGCGTACGGCGCCAGTGGTCAAAGGTGCCCGCGTATAAAACCGATGAAGACGCACTCCGAAGAGAGAAGCGAGCGAGATAGACTCGTTGCACGTGGTGAGAGGGAGCGAGAGAGAAAACGGCTTACCGCATACTCGCCACTCCGTACGTCACCGGCGCGAAAGGATAAATGCTCGCGATTAGCGATTTATTTGAATTCCCGATTGCGCCGGTGAAACGGCGACGTTGACCGACTGTTGCTTCTCTTTCTTCCAAGCTTTGCCCCGAGCCTTCTTCCTGGACTCGGGGGAAAATTTTACGAAGGATGATTATCGAGGAACGCGAGATGAAAGAGGCGACGCCATAAAGAGACGTTTTTGCGACGTATCTCCGACATGCGAAGCTTGCGCGTATCTTTCTTAAAAGGAAGTCCCATTGGAATTTCAGAATCGAAGTTTGGTAAATTCGCCGTTAAAGGATATTGGAATGTTTTAATTCAGGGATAAGCGATCGGTCGGCGCGCGTGATTAGTACGATAACGAGTCATCAAGATATTTTCTAAAGGATCGGCTTTCGCTGTGCCTGTTTCGAACAGCGTTGCGCAGATTATGAAAAATTACCCTGCAATTGAGAAATGTCGCCACTTGGTTCTATGTACCGCGCGATTGCGTAAATCCTCGTTGCGATAATAACGAAATATTTCATCGTGATATAGGAGGTACTGGGCGAACGTCTTGGATTCTATGTAACTGTACACCATACTCGAACAATTTTCCAAGTCACGCTGTTAAACGTATCGACGAACAATTCACGCGAATAAACGCGCGTTGCAACGATTAAACAACCGTTCGGGACATTCGTAATTCGAATGGATTCCGAAACGTTGCGCTCCGCGAATCAACTAACGGTTAAAACGTCGTTTCAAGAAGAATTTACTACGGTTCGAATAATTTTCCGATCGTAACTAACTATCGTTGCATTTCGACGATTCTTTTCGTTAACGGTCGCGCTAATATTCGAATTATTTCGAGTCGCTGCAGCAGACGAAGAGAAGAGGAAAAAGCGATTAGAAGGCCAGGAATTATTCGCCAGGAGATAATCGAACGATCGGACATTTATAACGGAATCGATTACAAGTGGAGATCGAGTTGACCAACGGTTCGCGGGAATAACGACTTTGCGTAACAATTAAACCGCCATCCGGGATGCAGTTACGATCCTAGGAGATTTCTCGAACGTAGCGATTACGAATCGACCAGACAGCTCATCATTTAACCTGCTTCGAGTTGACGTTAATGTCGGTAGATTTAAAAGGCACTCGAATGGCTTGAATTGTGTCGAAGTAACTACTTCGCCATATTCATCAGCGATGATAAATTTCATTCTTCTAGTCCGCTTCTAGTCCTTTGTAATTAGTATCGCGGCTAGCCGATTCATCGCAAACTCATCGAAATTCGATCTTACGAAATTCAAACGATCCGGTATTTCGTTATCGAGGAATTGAATACGCCGGTCCGTGTACATTTTAGAGAAACGCTTTCGGAGTGCAAAATTCATTCGCGCAAGGGCAATTTTCGCGTTGCCGCAAGACGCACAGAAGCTCGGTTCAATCGATTCCCATGATCGAAGGATCGGTTCGTCAGGGTCTGTACGTAGTCGCAGGACTTCCGTTCGCACGGTATGCGATTAGTCGCGAGAGGCGAATTGTCAAAAGCCTGGGCAAGGAACGTGGTGTACCGTTAAGCCGGCGTTCGCCTATCGAATATTCGACCTGTGACCCGGCGACGCTTGGCAGCGTGAACGCGGAAATGCAGACGTACGCTACGAGCCGCATCGACCTTCCACAGGTCGACTCTACGCAGAGTGCACTTTGTCTCTTGGCTTATCGTCGGTGCAGAACGATTTTTGAGCAGGAGCTGTCGTCGAAGCTGCTTCTTCTCGCGCAGAGACTCGAATCGAGTGACTCGAAACTTGGCTCGAATTTACAAGGAATCTTAGCAATCGTTCTTATAAGAAATAGATAAGACACGACGAATAAAAGTTTCGTCCATCGAAAGATCGTTCGTAATTCTCTCAGCAGACCCTTGTCGTTTCGAGGATTTTTCCGTTTGTCTCGCGAATAAAAGGTATCGGCGAAAGAGGAAGATAAATACGTGTCAGACATGGAAGAAGTTGTCCGGTTGGCATTTAAAATTCCTTTTTAGCCAAAAGACGCGCGATTTCACGATAATAGATCGTTATTGGGGTGCGCGATACGTGCAGTCGTACTGTTACATTGAATTTCAAGAATACTCGCTAGCATAGGTATCGCGAACATTGATTGACAACTGTATACCTTCAATCACGATTATATTATAATCGCGGCCGCTGTCACGATTCCTCGCGCTATTACATTATATTAGATCCGCTCTCGTGGCTCTGCCGTAACTTTCGATCCGCACGATAAGATTGACGTCAACACGACGCAATGCACCTCCTGTAAATACAAATATTTAATTCAGTCTCGGCAGCGCGAATCGCTTCCTCGTCGACGGCGCGAAAAAATCGACGTAAATACGTTCCACGTGGCGTACGAGGCGTGAAACAATGTTAATTGCGAATGTTAACCTTTCGCATTCCAGAAATTTCTACGATACGATCGATCAACGATCCCGACACTCTGAAAGTTTCGCATTCTCACAATTTTTCAAACAGACGATTTTCTTTCGAAACGTATCTCCAAGCTTTCTGAAATATTTCTTTCGCATTTTTCCCCCTCCATTCTGAAAGATCACGTTGAAATTTAGCGCTGGACACGACGCAGAATTTCTTCAGCGTGCAAATCGACGCGCAGCCCGACGTAGGATCGTTGCGCGAAACGATGCAAAATTGATACATAGCCAGGTAGAAAACGAATGCGCGACGCGATACAAAATCGACGTATAGAAATCGTCAAACTCTGAAAATTCGAATCTTCCATCGAGCCAAGGTGTTTCAAACAGAAATCCAGCTGCATCACGGGCCCTGTAGAAGCGGCGTTACAACGACCGAAAGAAAAGGGGCGTCTGACACGAATGCAAATCGGAAAAGATCGTGGTGTCAGATTCCGCAACGGGAAGTGGCTTTCGGAGGCATTGTGCCGGCCGGATTACACGGAATCTATCGCGCATTATACACGGGGCCGACTGAATAGATAGATAAATGGTCGGCGTGTACGGGAATAGGCCGAAGAAAGAATCGCGAAGAGAGAGAGCCGGCCTGGTACCACTAAAGTGTACACTGCCTAGGCTTCCTCGAACAATGGGGCTGTTCGCCTCTATAATCGGAAGTAAGTGTTGTTAGCGTAATGCGTAACTGTACATAGTGACCGGCTAATTTCGTATTATGTCCCATTACGTGTCGACGGATTAAGGAGTCGGGATCCAGCGGAGAGCATTTCGATCGTCCTCCGTTCATCCTCGACTTTTCCATCGATCTTTCTTTCTCTTTTTTGGCGCGGAAAAATTGTACGAGTTCAAATATAACTCTGTTTGAGAAATTTGAGGTGATATTGGATGTAGTGCGTTAAATAATCACTCGGTGTTTGGGTCAACGATATATTTATTAACAAGTGTCTTGTTTTGATCGCGTCGCGTATCGCTCTCGCTGTCGGTTTCGCTAGTCAGTCGCGCTGCGGTTACAACTCGACTTCTTCGCTTCCTGGTTCAAACTCGACTGTCGATCGGATTCGATTCTTTGTCGTCCCTCAATGTCCACGCGTTTGTTAGGCGTCCACGATCGTTACCAGGCACACCTTCTTCTCGAACATTGGGCGGAAGGACCGTCGGGATATCGATGGCTCATTAGGCACTTCGCTTCGGCGATATACATTGTTGCAAAGTGCCGCAACAAATTCTACATCCTATCGATGGTATCGCGTGTTTTTCGCATGGATATTTTTGCTCGGCAGTAATCGCGTACGCAGGTATAAGCATTTAACTTAGCTAAATGAGAGTTTCAGACACTTTCTATCTTGCTTAATTCACTCGAGACGTTTTACAACGACTAATGAGATTTAAATATAAATCGCGCTACTTGCAGTTTTTGTAAGGAGCAATTTACTTATCTAAAAGTAGACAGCCACATAGTTAATAATCGGTGTGCTCAATCAGAGTGGTAGATAATAATTATTCTGGAATTACACGCGTCAGCGGTATCGAGAAAGTGATATATGTTTTAAAAACGAAACTAGAGTAATTGCCTTGATTTCAAAACAGATCCGAACGAGCGATCGGCGAAGATTCTCGCCTTTTTTGGCCGTACCCGTTCTCGCTTCCTGCTCGACGATCGTTTGCACGATCACGCGAACCTTAGAAAGCGCGTTCTTCGCCTTACACGCGAAAACTTGCCTTATTTACATAATAACCGATATCGGAAATCGACTACACTTCACTCCACTCAGCCACGCAGTATCGGCTTTTTCGCTTTTTATCTTCGTGCCAGAAAGTCTTTCGAATTTTCCCCAGAAATCATCCGAAATAGCACGAACCATTCTCACACCATTCTCATATTTTCGCTTTAAAGTTTCCATCGGAGATTTCCACGGAGACTATAAATCTTCCCACTCCAGTGCTCTTATTCGTTCACGAGTTACCAGAAGCTCGTAAAACCCGGTTTCGCAATATTTGTACGTCGATCAACAAGAAAGTAGAATCGCGCGGAAAATGCGATTTTGTAACTTTCCTGTAAATTCTTATATGAGCGGTAGTTTTCTCGATCGTAATGCGAAAAGCGTGAAAGACCACGGCTTGTTTAACGCAGTGTTCCCGATTCAGTGGATCGAATAGAAAGAGGAGAGGTACAGGGACAGAAGAGAGGCGGAACGAAGCCCTTTCAGGCGCATCTCGGCGCAGCCATGCGTCTTGCGCCGGGCAGCAATGGCATTTAAATGTTAGCTCTATCTAGCCGCTGGTATTTCGCTGCAGTCTCAGGCCGCATCTCGCCGTTCTCTGTTCAATTTCGAAAGTTAAATGTCAATGAGCAGCTCGAACGGCCGCGTACACGCTGCACGCAGATGCACTTTTCGCGGCTTGGCCACGCAGTCGCGTGAAAGCACAGGAATCTCGCGCGATACGTCTGTATCTTCTTTCATCGGTCGTTTTTTGGTCTCTGGCGAACAATCCGTGAAAAATACCAAAAGCTTTGAAAAGGTGACGAACGGGTAGATAGATAGATCAATTGCAGGTAATTTGACGCGCGAAAGAATCTCGTTCGGAGTAAGAGGTTCGTTGAAATCTCGAGACTTCGTCTCGCGACTTCGCTGTAAAAGATTCATTTCATCGTAAGGCACAGGGTATCTTCTTTCATCGAAGAAGAACGGCGTTGCGAGCATCGGAAACAAGAAATCGTCGAAGAACCGAGGTGCGTCTTCCTCGCCGCGAACTTTACTCGCACGTGGTACGTAGCGTGAAATTCTCTCGACCTCCTCCACACCTTTTCGACCCTACTTTATCTTCTTCTTTCTCTCCCTTCCTTTTCATCTTCGTTTTTCTTCCTTTTGTTCGTGCATCACGGCGCGCCGTTCAACTTTTCTGTGCAATTTACGTCGAAACATCGACGTGTCCCCGGTGATATAAAGTCGCCAAGTACCTGCGAAAGTAACTCGATTTCGATCGAAATCGGTGTTGGAGAAGTTACTCGGGCGAGAAGATGGTCGAAGGACGAATTCGTAGGCCGATGCAGAGGGTTCGCGCGAGTCGAGGATTCTCGATGCTGGTAGGCCATTATTGGCCATTAAATGGTCATTCGTTTGGATCGTCGCTGGTGTTACGTGGGAATGCGGAGACTTGTGCGCGTCAAATTTTATCTCGCTAACGAATAATTATTCCTAGGCGAGCCTGAGAATCATCGTTGGAATCTCGAATTCATTCGAGTTAATCGAACACGGTGCCGCTGCTTTTCACCACTAGTCCCATAAACGAAACGATTGGATAATCGAATTGCAAATAAAAAAGATGGAATCTCGAAGTCTGAAGAACCGTTACCAAAAATTCTTCGGTCAATGAAAGCACCCAACTCATCTCCGAGCACGGATTAGTCTCAATCATTGATTGCACCAACGTGCGATCAATGTACTTACAATCGTCATTGCCCTCGTCTCCCATCTGTCCCGTCCTCTAGAGCCAACATTCCCCGACGTTCTCGAGCTCGGCAGACCCGCACGCGGAAGTCAAGCGGATTATTAATCGCGCGATCAAAATTCAATCAACGCTCGCAGGGAAGGAACAACGTAGCCGCAAAAATCCTAAACCTTTTCACGGTCCACTCGCTACCTAGCTGTCCAAGCACACGTAACGTACAGTTTTACCGTAACCTTGTTGAACCTGCGGGTAAAAGAATGGCATCGGGAGGAGACGACGTCGGATCGAGGAAATTCCGGCCGCAAGTATGACAAAATTGGCGTGCTCAAGATCGCGACGCATCGCGAGGAAAATCACGGACGAAGCGCGCGGATGGTAACGGTAGTCGCGGATGAAGTTTTTAGTATGCGCGATCCGTAGCCCCGGCAGGAAACAGAGTCCCTTCCATTAGGGCGGCCGACGTTCCTGCCGGCATTGTTACGCCACCGACCCACGAAGAATCTTCGCTCTTATCGCGAGCCTCTGGCCGACGCGACGCAGCGAAACGGCCAAGGTGCTGCCCTTCGGCACCTTAAAAGGTTCTCCGGCGACTCGAGGCGCGCAGGTTCGTAGCTTGTGCCTGCACGGGTATAGCCGATCGTTGCCTCTTCCACGTTTTCTTTTTAACAGAATCGGCTTCGTGGTTGTTTTTTCCTCGTGGGTTCTTAATTTAGGTTGTTTGGAGTCGTAGGATGTTTGATAGATTTTACTTTAGAAATTCTAGCAACTCTAGGAAGAAATTTATCGACCAGAGTTGATTTTCTGAAATATTTCATTCGATATAAACGTATCGCTATAAATTCGACAACTATAGAAAATTTCATTCTAAACGCGATACGAGGCGAAATACGGAGATTTTCCCGCTTGTCCTATATCCCTAATGGCAGCATAGACGCCTATAGACCGTTGCCACTATATAAACTCGGCTTATTAGCCACACGCACGATTACGTCTGCGTGGCGCGGCGTCACGCAGTATCGCTCGTAATTACATCCCCTATTTATTCTGTCTAATGACCGTTTGATTGGCTCTGTTAATTATTGTTAGTCCGCAGTCTCATTACCTGCGACTAACGGAACACGCAAACAAGACGCGTCCTCTGTACACTTTATCTCGTATCTGCTCCGTAATACGCTTCTTTTCAGCTTTCTTCGATCACGAGACCTTGTTTATGCTTCGTTCTATGGATAGAATATCTTTTATCGGTTTATCTTTCCTCGGTCTTTATATATCTTTTATCGTAGAGATAGCAATCGATCGAATTGTGATACAACGACTAGTTCGTCACGAAAGTGCAAGATTGAGACTCAGCTCGTTACATACAGTTCACGACTAACACGCTGCAGAAGAAAGAAATTGATGGCTCTTTATTACGTTCGGTTAGAACGCCGCTTACGTATATTGGCACTATTCCTTCTACTAACTTTTTACGCTGATTAACGCCGAGTCAGATTAAATCTTGCTTACATTCCGCCAATTAATTAGAGAAACGGCGAACAATGGAATATATCGCGATCACGGAAACTGCTCCACTTTGATCGTCAAACAACCCTTCGTTTATTATTCGAATTGATTTAATTACCACGCTACTCGGAATTCTTTCGTGGTAAGCGAAGAACGGAGAAAAAAAGTAATATGCGGTCGCAAACGAATGGACGAGGATTCGCCCTTGGTCCCGAAGAATCGGCGGCCATTTTATCTGCAGGATCTTCACGCCAACGGCGCCACGGCGGGCCCGCGATAGGAAAAACAGAAGAAAAAAATGAACTAATTGCCGCCCTACCTGAGCACTACGTTCCCGGAACGAACGCTATCTTTCTAACTAATTAAATTACGCGCCGTGAAATCAGAGAGGCGAGC
>NT_176967.1:2242002-2246082 GCF_000188095.3 Bombus impatiens
GAGCCGCGGCGAAGGCCGACCACGGTGCACGCCAAGTCCGGCTCGCGTTAAGTGGTAAATCGTCGAATTAACATCCGTTTCTTGCCACTACAACGATTTCACGCGGCTCACGCGCCATTTTTTCGCTCCTCCCTCGCTCTTCCTATCGCTGATCGTAATAGGAATTACAGACTTCCTTCTGCGATCCAATTTGACTCGCAGCTGAATAATTTTAGGGTGCAACAGCGAACGCGTGAACGCTCCATCGTCTTCTCTATGTTCTTTCCATTTTTTGATCGTCGTCTTCGTAGAAGATAAAGCCGCGAAACTGTCCATCCTAACGCTAGATTCTCCGTCGTACCTCTCGGCAGAACGATGCACCTAGGATTCCGGTAATCGCAAAGTTGACAACGTTTGAAATTTCGCAAGGCTGCGGTTTCCATCCACGTCGTCGTTACAACGAATCGAACGTAAACGATCCATAGATCGAGAGAAACGCGTGGCGAATTGCGAAACGAGTGGAGATGACGGAGGAACCGAGACGAAGACGTGCAATAACATCGCGAGAGAGTGCACAGTCATACGTTGCGTCCGCCAGACTTTCATGTCCCCTAGAAACTGAAGTCGCGTAGTAAGAGTGCTCCACATAAGGCAAGACGACGTAACGTATACTGTTACAACAGCCTCGTTCCTGCGCGTAACGCGCATAGTGCACATTCCTATCCACGGACTAATATCGACTGCCGGGTTGACTGGTCTCCACAGATAAGCCTGAACTGGGTCAAAGCCAGTCGATGCCAGTGAAAAAATTCGCTCTACGCTGTCTCGATGCTTTTCCTTTAAAAAAACACCAAGTATCGGACGTTTCAATTTTTGCCTGTTTAATCGTTTTTACTCGAAACTTTTCCACTTGGCATTCGATCGATCGATACTGGCACCGTCCAAGATCATTCGTCAAGTTGGAAAGTTCTCTCTAGAAAATTGCTCTTATTGCAGCTTTTTACACGGTAAGTTCGATCGAACGCACTTTGAATTCAACATACAGAAACAATGGAAAGCTCGAAGAGAAAGAAGATGACGAAAGTACGTGTATAGAACCCCTAGCATAATCACACCTTGGCACACTCGCACAGACTGGTCGCGTGATTTCTTCACGGCAGGAACGTTAACTCAGCTGGAAAGTGTTTCTGGCCGATGTACACGACACTGTCGTCGTCGCGTTTAAGTTTACCAGCTTGTCCGAGGGGGACACGCGTTGCCTGATTCACGTTCTGAGCGGTTGCTAATAGCCTGACGAAGGCTTGGCGGAAATTTGCGAGCCACCATCTCGGTGGATCGCGACGATCGTCGACAGCAGGGGGCCCGATGTGACGAAGGTGTCGTTGGTTGCACGCACTTCCGCGAAACGAGATATCCTAGAAGCGATCCTCTCGCTCCTCTCTACGATTCTCCGGAATCGGCCAAGTTGACGACACGGTTAAATTTACGCACGTCCGTCGCGAGAATTCCTACTTTCCATGGGGCGTCCGATTCGCATGCTCCGTCTATGGCGATCGTAAGACGAACGTCACGCTTTGCTATGCAAACTCGGGGATAATCGACATGAATCGTCCACGTCGTGTAAAACGTTTTACGATTATTTAGAATAGAATATTTTAGACTGTGGGACGTGTGCCGTTTGGGACAGGATCGTGGGACCGTATTAAATTCTATCGAATATCGGAGGCGTGTAAAATCGTGTACCTGGTCTATCGATATTTTACACGAACGATTAAAGTTTGTCGAGTTGTAATAATTTCTTTTACTCGCAATAAAAAGAATTCCACGTGATAAGATGTTCGGCTCGAACGACTCGGTCAAATTTATTCCTTCCATATTTCTAGAATTCTTTTATGTATCTTTCTTTGACGATTAAATAATTCCACGGTGAAGCAATTCAGTCCGCGTTTAATTAACGCGGACCTACGATAATAGTTAACGAGGCTCTAATAATAGAATAAAGTACCTACTCCTATTCTAAAATAACTATCTTTTGAAATCATTCCGCATAGTGAATTAAGTAAAGCAACCGTCTATCTCACGAAAGGCTCGCGGTCGATTCCCCCGTGTTTCCACGCGTACATCGTCGAGGCTTCGCAGACCAAGCAGAGATTAGATAAAAGAAAGGAAAAATAAAAAATAAAAAAACATAGTCCAAGCTAGAATAAAGAAGCCCCCCGCGGATAATTATTGTCCCGGCAGGCTCTTTATCGTACGTGATTTTCACGCTGCCATAGACATTCAAATTGCGCGAGGGCTTTAACCAAGCAACGAGCGAGATAGTGGTCTGCGCCGTGCTCGGTAATAATTGCGATAGGCCGAGCGTAGGGGCAGGGAAGAGGAAAAAAAAACAATACACCTGGGGGAGACAACGGAGCGAGGAAAACTTTATTACGCCAGCGACAAAGAAATTACAGCCTGTGCAGTGCCGGTCGGTCCACGCGGGCTGCGACTATGCCTGCATAAATATCATTCTCCGCGACGTTGGGTCTCTAATTTTCTCTCATTAGAGGCTCGAACGACGTGTTTCTTAGGGAACCGTGTAACGTGACGTTTAGAGTCGCTTTAGTGCCATGTCAGGTTCGAATGTTTCGTCGTTTCCTTCATTTCGCTTGGCTTTCCAGCGAAGCGATGCTACGAATTGCGAGAGAAAGGAGGAAAGGAAGGGAAGGAAAGATCGTGCGTTGATCGCCTGCGACAGGAATTGTCTCGCGTGTCTATATGTTTGCCGCGGTCGTCACGGAGAAGCCAAGCACAGGGTGTAAGGTTGACAAGCTCGTCGTCGGGACGAATGCAGTGCGATCTCTCGATCGAGCATCTGCAGTCGAATAACCCGGACGTTTGCATTGAATCGCGCTCGCCGCGACTGACTGATCTCGTGTAATGCCATTTACATGAAACGTAATCCGCGAAGGTTGCGCGTCCGCTGGCAGCACGACGAGAAGAGGCAACGAAACGGGCCGCATCGTGGTTCCCTGGAATTTCTGTTACGGCCTAATGGGGTGTTGGTGTCGCCGTCTCGCTTCGTCACACATTCTGTCTGTTTTCTTTTCTCGAATTCTCACGCCATTAGTCACGCTCGTTTTCTCGCCTTCTCAGCTACACGCTGCACAATGCCTCTTTTTCATCGATATATTCTTATCAACGCGAGCTTGGCCATTTCTATCGGACGCAAAGGACGCCAACTTTTGCATTTTTTAGTCTGCTACGTAATTTATTACACAAATTTTATATTTAATTCGTTCACATTTATATATAAAAATACTACGAATAGAATAATAGAAAAATCCTTCATTTCGTTCTTTCTACGTTTCTCTATCGCGATAGAAGATATTCTCGCTCGATACCTTGGCTTGAAACACGATGTTCGGATAGGAGAGGAGGACGAGGATCGGACGAAGTAGACGCGCGCGCAATTAATGTTTTTACTCGTGCACGGCCGTTACTCTCCCTTCGACCCCAATCTGCGTTCACTCTCGATATTCCCTTTCACGCAGACCTCGTAGATAGCCAGATAGAAAACGACTTCCTGATCTACAGGGTTAAACAGCGACTGGTCGATCTCCTACATCGCCTTCCTCGTGGCACTGTTTACACAAGCCGTGCTTGCCATTTACACGACATATTTCTGTCTTGTTCGATTCTCCGCTTCGAGAAAGGGGAAAGGTGAATATCGACGCTCGGAAAGGACTCTCCGTTCTTGCCAATCAAGGACCTGTTTCCTCGCGGCGTTGTTTAACATCGGTGAAATTTCGCGTTAGCCAACCGTCGAAACAACGTCGATTTCCAGTTGAAATCGGCGTATTTTTTCGCTAACTGGATTCGAATGTAAAACAAAACACGAGCTGAAAACTCGTCAAATCGAAACGCAAATATTTCGATCGGAAACTAAAAATTGCTCTTCTGAGCGCGCTCGACGAGGTATTTAGATACTGAGCCGATGCCAGAGACGATTCGCGACGATTCTTCGTGGAACAGCAGCGTTCGTGGAGAAGGAAGAACGAGACAGAGGACAAGCTAGAGACGAAAGAACGATCGGTCTGTGGCGGGCTCGCGGCGAGG
>NT_176967.1:2246535-2249047 GCF_000188095.3 Bombus impatiens
CGGGCTCGCGGCGAGGAGGAAGAAGAGGCGAGGCCAGAGAGGGCGAGCTTTCTCCGTAATGCAGTTGGATGCACGCGCGATTCCACGAGCGGAGTCTGTATCCGTGATGTTCGCAACTCTCGTGGATCCATTGTCCTCGTTCCTCGCGGTTGTTGTAGCTTAGTGGGTTACTTAGGCACACGCGAACAGAGGCGAAGAGAAAGAGGAGGATTTTCAGCGGCGCACGCCGTGGCAGCCAGTTAGATAATGCTCGCGTCACAACGGTGAAACAAAACGGGCAAGCGGTGCTTGACTGTCGTCGTTGAAAGCGAGGAAAGTTTTGTTCCCATTGTCTCGCGCGCTAATCGAAGGCCGTGGAAACGCGAATCGTCCTGTTCACCGAGCTTCCGCTGCTTTCTGTATGTCGTTCGTGCGAACGTGTTGCGTTCTAGCCTTTTTAAATCGGCCGTAATTGGTGTCTCGTGTTATTCTTCCTGCGACCTATTGGACAATACGTACCGTCTTGGTCTCTTTGAAGCGTTTGCGCTGAGAGAAAGCGTTCTTACCAAACGTATATATTTCTTGGATGGCTTTTCAGCAATCCCATATTTAGATATAATTCTTCCGTAAACGTAAGATATTGTGTAAAGTATGGAGAAAAAGGAATTGCTAATTCAATCAATATAGTTCGTTGGTATCGGTGAATGGACGATGAGCAAATGCTTAGATAACGAAACTCGAATGTAACTTGGAAGGATTAACCCATCTCTCGGTCTCAAGATATGCATATCGCGGAAAACAATCGAATCAAATGTCCGAAAGTGGCGAACAACGTTGCCAACCGATCGGCTATCGTTTGTGGAATCGTCGATTCGTCGAATCGAACGTGGCCAGGCAGGTTAGTAGATGCTCGACGGGATCTATCGATCGGTCGTTAGAGCGGGATGTTTAACCAAACGACAAAGATCTCTCTCGTCCGTGTCGCGAACGAGGTGGACGCTTATGTAAGCGAGGGATCTCGATCCCGAGATCTCGTCTGATTACTCTTTACAAGGATCGTTTCTCCTGCGAACGGAGTTTATCGATATCCAGCTACGAATTGATCGATCGCGACCAGGAAATACCAGAGACCAAGATCGCGGTGAAAAATCCACGGAGAATTATTCGAATTGAGATTATTCCCATTTCTTGGTTCACGATCACGAGAAATCTTTTCCGTTACATCAATTTATATACAACGAGTTGCTACCTTTTATGCAACGAGATTCGCGATACTTCGCGTTGGCAATTTAATAAAAATGTAGTTGCGCCG
The DNA here is from genome assembly GCF_000188095.3 of Bombus impatiens. Taxonomy (NCBI): domain Eukaryota; kingdom Metazoa; phylum Arthropoda; class Insecta; order Hymenoptera; family Apidae; genus Bombus; species Bombus impatiens. Next base: position 2,247,827 of record NT_176967.1, read on the forward strand.
ACTGAGGATTTAGAATTGGTATCAAAAGCATTGCCATGTAAGAACAGAGGTAAATGAATGAAGGTAGAAATTTTCTAGAGAGATATTGGCTACGCAATAGACATCGATCGTAGAATATGGAAAAAGAAGAGAGAAAAATAGGGAAAAGTAACGGAACAATGACGAATTTTACTCGCGGTAGAAGCACCTAGGAACGATCGTTTTTCACCGATAACATAATTACGCTCACTAGCCGGGATTTTACGAGCGTGTCTATCTGGAGTTCGTGGCTGGTGCGCGAAAGTTACATAAAGACTCGACGGTACCCCATAATTTGATCGAACAAACAATGTTCGACGAGCCGGTGTGTTTAAGTTGGAGGTGAAAGGCGGCAACGTGAAAATGAGAAAGAGTCAGACGGGAGTAAAAAGCGAAATATCGGAATTATCTAACGTTTCATCTCCTTTTTTCTTTCCTTCTCGGACGATCGTTCGATTTTCCAACGACGATGAGTTTACGCGAAAAAAAGCTGATATATTTGATTCGTATGGATGAGAAATCGCGAAAGCTTTAAATTTAAGTTGCGAGTATGTCCGATTCTCATCGGGATACGATCTCGCGATACGAGAAAACGAGCGTTGTCATCTGAAACCATCTTCGTCGTCGTCGTCGTCCTCCATCAGCTCGTAGTCAATGTACGCGCGTTAGTGGCGCAAAAAGAAAACGCGGACGAAACTTGAGTAATATCGACCGCAGGAAAAGTCGCGGGATCGCTGGTCTCGTGGCCTTTGTTAAATCGAATCTCGCGCTGTCGACAAACAGCGCGGATTTATCAATAAATATTTCCAAACGCTTCGAGTTATCTACAATATACGCTTACTTTAGCGGATTTTTAGACTCCATCGTTTCTATGGAAGGCTTTACAATTTCCATGGACTTTTTATGGAAATGTTCTTTTATCTGGACGATGATTTTATTCCGTTGAACACGTTCACGCTTCGAGAATCGCGCGAAAGCTCCCTGCAAGGATAACGTTCGTTCCAACGCGTTGGTAAAACACAAGAAAGCACGGCGGAAACGCGGTCGTCGAACGTGGCGGAAATTCGCGTCCCCGAGGGGCGAGCACGAAGCGACGCGGAAAACAAAGTCGGCAGTCAGAGTTTAGATAACATTATTATCGAGCGAGGCTTGGAAGGAAGGGCCAACCGAGTACATGAGAGCGCGGCGGGGTTCTAGGGCTCC
>NT_176967.1:2250206-2263513 GCF_000188095.3 Bombus impatiens
GAGCGTGGCGAGGCGACGGGTTCTACGTTCCTCGAACGAATTCCGCGATGCGTGGCGACCAAGGTGGAGGTCGAGTACTTTGCTCCTTCTCCCTCCTCGTCCTTCCACGCCTCCGACTCCCCTTGTTTCTCTTCTTTGCTTCTTCTTCTTCCTTTTTTCTTCCTCGTCGTCTTCGTCGTCGTCGTCGTCGTCGTCGTCGTCGTTGTCGTCGTCGTTGTTCTTCGTGGTTCTACGTGGTCTGTGTTGCAGCTACTGGCGTTGTTACTTCAGCCCTTGCTCGTCGTTGTCCGCTGCTTCCTCCGACTCCGTTTTCCTTTCTGCCTCCATGCGAGAGTGCGTGAAGCAGAACGAAACGAGGGTACCCGCTTCGTGTCCACTTACAACTCGGTGCGTCCTTTCGGTCGTACTCGACGCAGGAGAAAAAGTTGCTTCGATCGGTATCGAGCCCACGTTCTTTCAGTGAATCTAGAGTTTTCGGGTGGCCAGGATGGCAATGTCCGCGCACACGAACCGATAGGACTGTCGCTACCGATTTCGTTCCACGAGTAATCTCTTCGTTTCGCGGCGAATGCGAATCTACGGGTTCTAGAATCGAGATGCAACGTAGTACAGAGCTGCCAACGCGAGGAACGAAACTCGTGACGAGAAAGCTAAGGCTGTATCTACGATCGGCTAGCGATTTATAGCGAACGCGTGACGAATCGTTAACGAACGATTAAATAATAAACGCAACGGCTTCTGGATGCCGCGCAATAAATCCGACTTAACGGAGAGTGGCGTATTATTTACGCGGCGCGGTGACAACGTTAAAAAGCCGCGAGAGGTAATAGCGCGAAATGTCGGCGGATTAAAAGCCGTGACACTGCTAGTTCTACCGATCGTTCTTTCCCGCAACCATGTAATTAAATTCCGCGAATATCATTCGCGAGCTTGCCGCTTTTCTTCTTTCACAGCTGATCCTTCAAACGATCCGATTGACTTTGCATGGCCAAGAAAAACGCACGTACGTGTATCTAAAAATCGCAGCATCGAAGAATATTCGCGAGTATCAGCGAAGCGTTGATAATCGGACTTAATTAACAAAGGTAGAACAAAATTGTATTACAATCTCGCGATCGAGACGGACGAATTACGACGACCGTGAGGAAATGGCGACAGGAAATCCCGAGTAAAGTGGCGGAACAAGCGTCGACGTCCGTCTCGCGAAATGGAGATCGGTAGCGGTGCAATTACACGCGCAAATTGTAGCCGTCGTCTCGTCCGTCGTGCAGCAAGGCCCGTCTGTCCATAAAATGACAATGTACTCGGTGCTAGAAGCGTGCTGGTACACGCTAAAACGTTTAGATCCGCGTCCCGAGATAACCTAACCTTCGTCATAGCTTACCGAGCACGACGCCGGTCGGTTCCCTTCCTCTTTGCTTTTCCTTCTGGTGTATCCGCCTGCCGCCGCTCCAGTCCAGACCTATTCCTATGGGATGGAAACTACCTAACGGTAGGCCGAGCTTTTTTTACGTGTGCGCCGCCATTTAAAAGTCCTCGATCGCTCGTCCTCCATTGGAACGCGAGCTCTACCATTTCCATCAACCATTATCCACTTTTATCGTTACATTACACTCGGCGGTTTCAATCGTTTATTACGTTTACATGGCAAGCTTGAGTTGTCTCTTCTTTTTCGTTTTTTTTTTTTTTTTTTTTTTTTTTTTTTTTTTTGCACATGGAGAAATCCTCATAGACATTCCGCTACTGCTAAAAATCGGCAACAGTAGAATAACGTCGGACTTTTACCGACTAAAACTCCACGATGACCATCCTACGCGTGTGACAGGAGTGCTCCAGGGACCTCTTACGAATTATCTTTCCGTTGCACCCCCCATTCATTTTGAACTATGAAGGTAGCAACTTCATACCCAGTGGAATTCATTAGTTTGGCTTCTGAGAGGCTAAATTACGTCTCAGCGTAGCTCAAAGATCTTGTTTATTTATTTTCAAATATGAATTAGGAAACGATTCCTTGTTTTTCGGTATCATTTTTCACCTGTGCGGTCAAGTAGAAATTCTGAAACTTGATTTCAAGAGACTAAGAAACGAAACCGAAAAAACACGGGAACATTTCAGCGTACTAACCAAGAGGCATGTTTACTTACTGAACCTGGCCAAAATGCTGGACGATACGATCAGCTCTATCTTGGCCGTGCAACTATTCACGAGTTGTACACATTTCGACCGAAATAAACGTGAGAACGTGGACTCGTAATCGTAATTAAACCGTTTTACCGGTGGATGGATTTCTCACTGGGTGATGGATGTTAGAGCAGGAAGCATAGTAAATCTAACGACTGTGTTACTATTGGACTTCCAATTAAGGAAGTTTCAGAGTCAGAAATCGTAACGATATCCTCTGAATTTATTTATTAGGCCGATGTCGACTTTCACTGCATGATCGCGCTCCACGTTTCACTCTGCTATTCTACAAAACAAACCTCGATTTGACTTAGTCTTGGAGAATCGAACAGAAGGATCGCGACTACGCAAATACGAGGCAAAGATTTCCACGAAACAGCCAGGGCTAATTAGAACGAAGGCTCGTGTAATTAATCCCGAACACGCTTAGGCAAACGTTTCCCTTTCGAATGCGCGGCGACAGTTTCAGAGAAGCCGACGATGGTTCCACGAAACCGATCGCCAATTCTGCATGCTCGTCACAGTACGAACGCGTGCTCTCTGCCGTTTCGACGAACAGAAGGAAAGAAAAAGAAAGAGGAAAGAGAAAGGAAAAGGCAGCAGCCGACCGGTGAAGAGTTTACGAGCAGGAAATCGCGCGTTTCGCCGTAGTTTTCGCGCGTGCTCGGTTTTTTGAACCGCGCCTCGGTGAAAATTCGAGTGGAAAAAAGCGAAGATCGTCGCGAGAATCGTTCGAACGGTCACGTTCTTAGACTCGGTTGAATAATTCGCTAGTTTACAGGGCGGGCACGACGCGTTGATAGTTTGATCCTTTGGTTAGAAAGTATCGCGCCTCTGCCAACATTCTTAAAACGTTCGCGAGCACGTCCAGTCAGTCTTTCGGGCGAAACTTTCCTCGGCTCACTGCGAAATAATCCGACTCTTTGTCCCATCTATCGCACTTTGCTAAATGGTCGGAATTTTCGAACGTTTCTCGCGAGAACGATGGAACAAGGATAGACACGGACAGGACGACACCGGCTAATACTTAAAATTTTATTCGCCGCTAATTTATTAAAGCTAAAGAAAAATAACTTATGTAAAACAGGTTTAAGATCGGACTTGGATCGTTTCCTTCGGAACGATCGTTTAGCGAATAGTCTTCTTCTTATTCGCTGTCGTTTCCATTTATTTCTCCTACCGTCGCGTTCGCCTCGCAATCGTGTCTTTTTGTTGGTCGGTCTTAAGACGGATTTAAAAAGATGACACCTTTAAGGCTGATTCGAGGAACGATCGTTGCCTCATTGGCATCCAAGTTTGCTACTTGTCTCTTCTATGATAGAGTGTTTATTAGCTTTATTGTCGCCCGGTCGTTTGACGTTCGAAGGGGAAGCGAGGCAAGCGTCACTAGTATTCGACGTTGTAAAGTCGGCTTAATGTGCCACCTCCTCGCAATTACACGCAATAAATCGTTTCGGAGCGAGCCATTACACCGCGATCCTTTATGGCATCTAGATAATGATCACTCGCGATTCCGCGCCACTATGTTCATGCACTTTTCCAGCATCTTCCACGTCTTTTCTTTCTCCCTGCTTTTCTTATTTTTTCCGACAGTTTATATCCATCGCGGAAATATTTCACGCCAGGCCGTGATCGTTCAACGAAATACGATTCGTCGTCTAATTGATCGTGGCTACGCACAAGTCGCGACAACAGGTTTCCAACAGAGGCGAAAGACTTCCCTGTCGTTCTTATGCTTGGAATAATTTTCTAGTTTGCAGGGTAAACATAAGAGGCTCGTGTCGCCTCGTAGACTTGGCTCTGCCTCGAACCGCGTTACGATGAATTCGTTCCTGAACGCCCCGTAATTTCAACGCCCCGCGATATTTCATCGTCGCGTCTCGCTGTTACAGCGCGTCTTCCAGACCCGACCATCCTTTTTTTCCCTCCACGCAGTCATGGGACGTTAGCGATTTTTCTTGCTGAAACTTATTGCTCCTGTTGCGTCTCCGCGGGGATCGAAGGATAGGTGGTATTCTGGTAAAGTCAAGGCACTGGTTGTTACGGGTTTTTAATGAGAAGAATCGTTTGCGGAGAGTGTGAAATGGAAAGATCGCATGCGATGTTTCTTATATCCGGGATAGTTCCTTTTGCTCTGGAATTTAAAGTTCGAGTTTTCGAAGTTGCTGCATAGAAAAATGTTACCATAATGGAAATTGATACGTAATATTAGTAGGAGCATTAAGAAGAAAAGAAAGAGAAAAAGGAAATAAGGATCTTAAGGGAGACTTAAAGGAAAGGGAACTTTAAAGAAAATTCACAGAGTATGAAATGTTAAACACTTTTATTCATGTCGGTCATTATCATAAATTCACCAAGACTATTCTTCTTAAACACCGTGTATATTCTGTCTGAAACGATCTTTACAAGCAGGGGTCACGATTAGCTTTCACACTCACGATGATTTACTCGTTTACATACACGATGGTTTCACAACGGTGTTAACAACAAATAAAAAAAGAAGATATCGTCGAACGACCGACCAAATAGTATTCCTCCTTGGACGCCAGTGCCTTTGGAACACGTTTTGAATAATTTCCTAGTTTGCAGGGGGAGCACGATCCTTCTGGTGGTCTATTGTCTTGCCAGACACTCGGAAAGTGTCACTCCTTTTCCGCCGGTGTTGACGCGTCGCCTACGACTCTGTCGCGCAACGTTTCGTCGTGTTTCTACGCGACGGCTGATTCAACGCTGCGTCGATGCGTCATTCGATGAATTATCTTTGGCCAGTTCATAGCGAACAGTTAAAAACGCATGGCTTCGCAACGTAACGCGAAAAGGCCGCTGGAAATGGTCGTCAAACGCACAATCGAAAAGCTAAATTTCCATAGGAAAAAAATGTGAAAATACCAGAAGACAATGGAGACGTTGCGAACGTTGCTATTTGGAAATTTCGCGTTTCAAAAATTTCGCACGTCTCGTTACGTATTTCGCTTGCTCGGAAACGATATTCGTATTTTCAAGGATTAAAATCGACCTAATTAACATCGATTCGAACCTTCGTTTATCTTTAATCGCGTTCTTACGTTCCGGAACAGAGCGATTCGTTGTAGCGGACGTTAATAATAAATCATATACGATAGGCGGTCACGAGTTTCGTGGATCTTCCGGTTTGAGTTGGCAGGTCAGGCGGCGAGGAAGGAAACAGGAAATGTGGCGGGCTGGCGACTAAACGCGTGAGCTGCGCGCGCGATAGAAAGCGGAAGGGAGGCGAGCGATCGTTCGCTTTTCGATGTTCGTTCACGCTTGCCCGCGGTGATTTTCGGCTCGCTGTTGCAGTGCGTACGACGGACGGTACGTTGCAGAAGCTAACCTTGGCCTCTTGCGTTTCTCGCGCGTTCAACAAGTGCTCGTAACTTTTCCGTACGATATAGCGGTCATATATCTTAGTAACGAGGAAAAGGAACGCGATATTTTAGTCTCGAAATCGAAATTGGAATATCGAGGTACGTTGCGATCGATCTTTCGCTTTGTATATTTGCCTGACGTTTAACGAGAAGCGAAGTGTATTTGCTTTTTATTCGAGTATCGAACGAGAGAATATGTTTGTCAGAATTCGTGCTGTCGCTAGACGTGGCGGATTATCGACGATCCACGAGTTTCTTAACCTCTTGCATTTCGAAGCACGCCGCGCCGTTCAGACGCAGGCAACGTCTGCTGTCTTACTTGAAGTATCGCCCGAAGGCGCGACAGATTACATACCAATACTGTACCTACTGATTTTCGTACACTTTGCGAGAAATGAGAGGTTTCTTAATGCGAAAAGCAAGTCAAACATTAAACGTGTAGCACGGAATATGAAAGAAAGTTGCTGGTTATTCCGCGGTAAGGTCTCGATGCAAAGCGGTCGTGATCGCTTCGCGACAAACATTTGTATAAATCACATAAATCGAAGTCGTTAGATTAAAAGAGAAAAACACCGGACAAGTCTATATGTATTTTGTCATTTTTGTTGCAGATTCGGGACACACAGGACGAAAAACAACAAGTGAGTACTAGAACGTGATTATGTAAAATATTACGTTTCAATCTAGAGAGGTCTATGTAGATTTTAAGGGACGTTCGCGTTACAGAAATATCGTATAACGATCGCGTTGTATCGTAGAATTTAAATACTCGTCGTCGAGAATTACCAGGCTCGAACAATAGCTTTCGCAACGTTTCATTAATAGATTGTTGCTTGGCTTTTGCCGCCACCAGTCGATGACCCACGTTAAGATAACAGTAACAAACATAACGTTGTTTCGAACAATGAAACCGATCGTGGCGAAAGGCATCGCGCCGTATATCATCGACGATCCACGACGAAGCGACCAAACTGCGCATCGCAATTATTCGCAGCTCCGTGATAACCTGCAACGGTGCAGAATGTTATTCTTATGGGGAAGAGGTGGGGATGCTATGAGAAAGAGATTAGCTACGGATCGTAGATCGATCGATCGCTTCTTGTGGCTCCGTGGCTCACCGATCACCTGCCGAGTATTAATTACATCGAACATTGTAACCAGAAAAGCAAAAATCACGATAATAACATTGAAACACGTTAAATCGAGAGGATTTAATTAGGAAGTTTAGCCTGGGTCGCGAGAAAAAAAAATGTGGAAACGTGAGTCATCGACGGCCCACTGACTGAACTAAACACAGTAATTACGGAATAATCATCTCCCCACGTGCGCTGTTTACGCTATCGCCCTCGAAACTCAAATTCGTAGCGATGGGTTCGAGTCGCTCGCGAGTTCCGAACAATCCATCGTTCTACGTTAATCATTTGTCCAATCGTAGCGATAACGATAATGACACTTAGATATAGTTTTCGATACTGATACCGGTGATGGGTCAAGATGAAACTCAGTAAGCGCTACAGAGAAAACCGGAGGAAATAGGAATCTTCGGCTGTAGCGATTCTTCGTACATAGCTGATTTTCGATGCTATTCGATAATACGTTCGGAAATTAAGCTATTCTCGAGCCGTTGCTTGCTAGCGACGGAAAAAACGTATGTTCATGGGACAACTTTGTACTTATACGAAGAAAAGCAGGCGATCTGGCTCTCGGCAGCCAGTTGATCGTGCACCGCCGCACGGTTTTGCCGTACAAATCGGCCTTCTTTCCCAGGAAAAATGCGACCGTGTGCACAGCTTGCAATCAGAAAAGATGCATTTCGCTTCTCGTTCTGCTGCGCACCCTTTTGCACGAATTACGTTCGGCTTAATACCACGTTCCGTTGACAGTAATGTCGGTTTTTATTGTTTTCGTCGACACCGCTTCACGAAAGGATGACTCGCGTCAGGATTTCTATCCAACTGAATGCTTAGAACGAGGTATAATCGCATACGAGATATCGCATTGATGATCAAGCGTGGATTTTCTTGGAAATTTTATACCATTCTTATATTTGTATATTAAACGAATCTCTCGTCGATCTTTCGACTTTACGAGAAAACATGTACTTTTTGACGTCATTCTTCGGTGACGAGACAGTAGCCTCGAGTGACTAATCCGAAGAATGTGGGAATAATCGGTAAAGGGCGAAGTTTGCCGGTAAACTGGAATCGTGCGAGTCTCCTTATTAATTTTAAAGGAAGAAGATAATTCACAGACCACGAAGAAGTGGCGAAACGTCGGTGATAAATCAGAACCACTCGTGGAAAGATTGTTTTTAACGAATGGGATAGAATTTCTTGGCGAGTTCGCATGCGAGGACAGAGAAAGAAGGAGAGAGCCAAAGGGTTTTCAGGTAACAGAAGAAAAGTCGGTGGCATGTTCTGGTTTAAGCGAGTTTCAACGAAAATAATTAATACGTTTCCATGAAGAGAAACGGTCGCGCATCCATTAACGCGATCCAGGAAGGTGTTCCGCGAACGTAGCGAGCAATCAGAGAGCCGAAACCGCTCGTTTCCCGCGCAAGATCGATCGACTGTCCCGTTTTTATGCGTTCGTCGCGTGGTAATGAGTGCTGCTCCTGTAATGGCTCGTTGCATTAACGTCGCGCCCGACTTCGTCCCGGGTACCTTCCTCGGACGACGCCTGAGTCTTCGTAGGTTTGGTCGGTAGTTTTCGGGGTGAGTTCGACGCGAGAAATTAAGAATCTCTCATGGACTGTGAACCATAGAACCGCTGTTGGAGCGGGACAACGTGGATCCTGGATGGATTGTAAAATCATATCAACATAGGGCAACGTTAAGTAATTCTCGGTACCAGCGATGAAATAAAAATCGCGGAACTGAAAGAGACTGGAAGAGGAACGCTTTGAAGTACAGTCTTGATGCAAATTTCTGCAAGTCAGCGGGTAAAATACGACGGTTTAGCGCGTCGTCGCGCGGTGAGAAATGGCTGAATTTGTTTGTAAAAGGCAGCAGAAGTGGTGGTTTGCCGCGTGCCAATTAGTATTTCCTAGTTTCCCAGTCGGGCCACCTACGTTGCTATGGTAACCGCGAACGATTATTTATTCCCTCTGTTGTACTTTGTAATTACGTTTAATTAGTTTTATTACTGCGCGTACGCAATTCAAATGCTGCGTGGCTCGAAAAAGTTCCAATTAACCGGAGAACAAAGATTTCCCGCGTTTCACGCGTACACTCGCACGCTCCATCGTTATTTTCACCAGATCGTTCCTTGCTAATTCTTATACGTTTAATATACGTATTTCCACTGTCGATCGTCTTTCCTTTCTTTCCTTTTTTTATACATTCGCTTCTCGAGAGGATTCGATCGGCAACGGGGTGAGTTCTTTCGCTTTCGCTCGGTTCCAGTCGTCAGATAATCACGCTCCTCAACTTCTCTGTGTAACTGGAATGAAAACGCATGCTTGTCGCATGATTCACGTCCAGTTTTGAAACGCTGGATTTCAGAGAAGTGATCTCACCCTGTTCGAGACCGTGTCACGCGACCGTACGGAGGTCGTTGATATTCTCGATGAACAGAGCTTCGTTTGTTTCGTCTCGAGTGGCTACGGGCCGTGCTAAACTCGGTGGAAAATTGCATTAGCTTTCGGTGGAAAGATAACCGTTCTGCGCTAGGCGAACCTTTCTTGTTTCCTTTATTTATCTCGGAGACTTTAGAATTAGTCGTAAACTGTACATTTGTACATTGAGCTTTAAATTCCTTGCAAGAATTTAAATTTGAAGTGTTCGATCCTAACATCGCGAGTAACATCTTTGCTGTCATAAGATGTGTTTGAACACACATGTTGCGCCATTTCGCGCGATCGGATCCTTCTTGCATTCGGCCTCTCTTCGCTACAGATTGCGTATAGGAGTTATGAAATTTCGGTGGCAAAAAGTCGCGTGATCTGAAATACGATCCATCGCTCGTGCCTTTGCGGCGCGATTTTTTCCAGAAGCACGTTTCTTGTCTTCTTGGCGAAGAAAAGTGTTAAGAATCGTCGTACAAGCTCGGTATAACTTGTCCAGGTTTTTTCTCCGCGGTTCATCGTCAAACCACAGGAATTCCTCCGTGAAATTGGAAAGAAGGTTACACGTATAGAGAGGAATAAAAAAGGCCGATGGGAATATCGTACGTTTTAATCTGGAAAAAGAAAAAAAGAAAACAGAAAATTCACGGAATTATTAACCCCAGCAGTAGAATCGTAGCAGCGCTAGAATTGCAAGGAGAAGTGTTAGAATTTAATCTTAAAGTTAAGATAAATAATCTGTGGAAGACACGATGTTTATATTGAAATAATATTAGGTGATATTTATTAAATAGAATTACAGAAGCAAATGTATTTAAAATACAAGCGAGCGATATGGTAGAATTACCAAAGTGTGCAGGTAAAGAATTTATGGATTGTTGACAGTTGGCCAGTTACTCTCAGACTGACTGTACGTAGTGACCCATGGTCCCTTGAAAAATTTTGAACCTCACTTTCTATACAGTAGTGAGTATGACCTGTGTAAGTGTCCTGTTCAAATGTCTGTGTAGGTGTCTGTATAAGATTATTTGCGTCTATGTGTGTAATATCGTCGTATTCCAACAAGAAGAACAAGTCTTTGCGCCAAAAAAATGACCCACTAAGGATCATTGAAATTTCTGTGAAAAATTACAAATTGAACATTTCGGCTATTCTGATAATTTTTGTACGTTAACAGGCCATCTTCGACCATCGCGACACGCCACGAATCTCGCGTGACTGTGAGTATTTTTCGGCAAGATATTCGGAGTAACACCCGGCTGACTGTATCGGATAGAATTATTCGACTCACGCGAGATACCGGTCCTAGATGGAAATAACGTTAATTGCAAGTTTGGTAGAATCTCGTGGGAGCGTGGGCGTGAATTCAGGCTGATTCCATTAGCGGAATTGCGATGTTACGGAATGCGAGTGGGTGAACCATCGTGTTTCATTCAAGACAGCTGTCATTACGATATCAGCGTGTTTTGTCGAATGAAAATGCGATTCTGCTCTATGGACAGCTGTAACGAGGCTGCGTCGAATGGCACGTCTGGTTATACTCGTGTCGCGTCGTTATGTTGCTCTTGCGTTACGCTAGAATCGCGTCGCGTCGGACTACCGACTTCGTGTCATATTTGTACCGTCTTCGAGGCCCGCTCCTGATGTTCTTGTACTCGTATGGCAGTTACATATCGCGTACCGGACGTTGTTCATGGCTGGTTGTACGGTTTTTTCGGGAGCAGTCTGTTCTTGTAAGTCTCTCTCGCCAAGTTCTCCTACCAGACGTTTTCACTTGGCGTCTTTTTACTCGTGCTATTTCTCGCATGCTAAATTCCCAGCATTTTGCAATTTCTCGATACTAGCGAAAGTACAGTTGGAAGATGCAACGTTTACGTCGATGAGAATACAAAACGAATAACTGAGAGGATAATTATTTATCATGAGGATTTCTTGCATCCCTGAGAAGGAACGGAAAGAAGATACTTAGGTTACTTTTACCTGTGTATTATTTCAAGTATATCATTCAAATTATACAATATATCGTTGCTGGCGCGGACAATCGTCTTATTTCCACGCCTTCTTCACCGTCCTCACCCTATGGCTTTCCTCGAGCAATACGCCTCGGCATCGTAACCATCCGCTCGTGAGATATTCATACTTCTCGAAGGTAGTTTTAATAAAGCCTTCCCAAGGTCGTAGCTCGTCAGTACCAGGGGCCCCATCGAGCCACGATGCTGTCAGTGAAAATGAAGGCTCGGTTAAACCAATGGCTAACCGGAGCCTCGGATTGTCCTTGGATAAAATTCAGACGGTGTTCCATCCTCAAACCCTTGTCACCGTTGGCCAGTTAATAGCCGTCACGTCGGATTCATTTCGAATGAAAAAGAGATAAATCGACGCGTGATACGAAAATTAATCGACGATCACGTACACCGTTAAAGTTACATCGTAACGAACTATTTGCTCTCGTTACGATGTTACCAGTTAATGCTCGGTAATCGGGGCAACTATTCTGCAGGCGTCACGTCGAAGAAAGCCGGCTTGTCCCGCGTTGCCGAAGGATGAAAGGTACACGATGCCATTCCAGAGGAAAGAGACTCTGTCAGTTGTGTTTATGCCAGTGAAATTTCACCGTAGACCGCCCCTACAGCCTTGCCACCAAAACGAACAGAAAGGGTGGCTTCCAGGTCGATGCACTCGCCGAAAGAAGCCGGTTAGAATAACTGCCGTGGTCTTAGGATGGCTAACACGGCGGCTCAAGGCATTCCACTATCTCCTTTATTTGAAAATCCTACGAAAAATGATTATTTTCCTCCTATAGAAGTCCGAAAACTGTGATTTACAACGTTGTGCTCCAAAGGGATTTCAAGGGTCAACCATTCGAAACAGCCGGTATAAAATGAGAAAAAACGATAAGTAGAATATGTCCGCCGTTGGTGTTACCACTCTGTAAATATTGATTTTGGCAAAAGTGTCGGTGGAAGTTATCACCGTCGGGGAATAGAATACGAGAAATAGCTGGAACGAGATGGTGAAGAACGGCCTCTCTCGCGAGATATATTATGGCCTGTGTGGATGCGGGGAACGGCCGAGTATTTCGTTAGATTTAGGGCCAACGCCCAGAGCCTGATCCTGGTCCTGTTGCTCTTTTTTTACACACGTGGACACGGGACGGAATCCGGCGAGAGGGCAGCTGAGTAGGTTCGCAGGTTTAGGCCCGGACGATGCCATAGGCGTGACCAAGAAATTCAAGGCGACCACTTGAAGCAACGATGTCGATTAGTTTCGATCGAAATCTGCCTCGTAATCGTGAAAAATGGAATTACGCGATTGCGACGCTGTCTAGTTGGGGATGGTCCGAAGAAATTATCACGCAACCGTCTTTGGAACAGGCCTGTTACAGGTATTTCCGTTCTCAGGAAATCGTCAGGTGTCCAAGAATACACCGTGCCACCGTTTCCGAGCAAACAAACAGGAAACAGAAGGATCCGAACGGCAGCAATCAGCATAGCTAGTGTACGGAGCGTACTTTGCAGAGTTCCCACGTTGTACGAGTCGATCTGCATACGAAATTCCATCGAAAGTGTATACCGAGGGTTACTCGCTTCTCTAGACCCCATCGACGCGATTCCTGACCCTGGTCGGCCAGGTCGATGCGGCTCACGCAAGAGCCATTGCGGCATTTCTGCCTGCTGCACGCTGCATCTCGTGTATCCCGTCTAATAATCGTGAACAGGATAGAAATTTTCCTCGAACTCGATTGAATTCCTTAGCGGGAAGGGGACGCGCATCCCCGTGAATCGTAATTCAATCATGGAAAATACTTTTCTAAATCTTAAAATCATTCGTTACGAAATTATAGAGGCTACGGGTCGTCCTATCCGCCGATGGGAGTATCGTTACCAGGCCGTGCAATGTCCGCGAGAAACGCCTTTACCTTTGCATGTTGCTCATCGAGCGAAACGTCCATTTCCACGAGTGCCGGCAACACGATCCTCCAACGAGGGCCTCTCACCAGATGGTAGGTGTCTATACCTACGAATCAAAGTCCGGTCGTGTCGGTTCCAGCCCTGTTCCGTCAAATTGCGCGGGCTTCTCACGAATCGAAGGGCCTTACGCCAATGGCAGACGCGAAGGGAAGAGGCGCACGGAGCACGAAAAAGAGTTTGCCATCGGGCGAACACTTTCCAGCG
>NT_176967.1:2264236-2271888 GCF_000188095.3 Bombus impatiens
GACCGTGCTCGAGTCCCTCTTCGACTGGCTGAACGTTGGTGGAGTGGGGGACGCCAGGGGCCCGGTGATGGGGAGCGGCGGACCGATCGAGGGCCCGAGCCAAGTGTCATCCTATACCCGTGTGCCTGCCACGTCGTTTCGCAGCGTCTTAACGCACATTAATACACGTTCTGTGTGTACACTAGGACGACACCCGCCTTCACCCGCGGTTTTCGTTTCTTCTCATTTTTTCCCTTCGCTGGCCACCCTTTTTTTTAGGTTCCGCCCTCTTCTTCTCATCCTTCTGGCTCTTCTTGGTCGTTGCTCTGCCGCTGCTTCTTCTGTCTCTTCTTCTTACCTTTCAGCTCGTCCTCTTCGTTCGATGCCCGGTCGTCCGTTCGGATGTTCGTTTTTCGATCTTACGGCGAGGTTTTGTTGTCTTTCCAGCCGGTCCTCGCCGGGATATTCCAGCGTTACCGAGAACCGAGCTTTCCAACAGCGACTCTTGACGGACGAATTAAATGGATCCCTGCCGTACGAAATCTCGGGGACGTGATCGATCGGTACACGTTTCTCTCCGTCGCGACACAAGGTCGATGACTTGGACAGACTCGCGAACGCGACTCGCTGATGCTGCAAGATTCGAGTTGACAATTTTCTGGCTAATTGGGTGGTTTCGTCCCTAGACAATCTTCCGTTCTTCCGCTGAAATTCCACTCGATCCTCGCTCGTAATGTTCGAATTTTATCTTCAACGATTGCCCCTTCGTATCTAATCCTACTCGCTCGTCGCGCGCGTTGAGAGGATCTAAGCGACGCCCATTCTACCAGTGAAAACTTTCACAGACTTTACGTCCGTTTGATTCGGTTAGGCGAAGCGCGATCAATTCTCTGTCCGTGGAAAAGTCGTCGAAGAGATTTACAGTTAAACTCAGAAGCGTGGTGGTTGGATTCGGGTAGTTGAATCGGATCTTTTGGTAATTCCTGGATTTATAGAGGCAAGTTCCGCGGAACCTGCAATTTCTGGGCCCGTTCCGTTGAACGTAACCGGCGTTCGCGATACGACCTTCCTTGGCCAAGGATTACGGCAGAACGGTCGACCGATTTTAGCAATCTCCCTCTCTAGTAGCGGTGTGCTCGTGGTCATCTGATGTAACAGGTTTCGCCTGGCCGTGGCAACGAGCCACGAAGAGGCGGACATCGGATTTCAAGGTTATTTAAGAAGAGGAGAATCGATAGGAGCCAAGTCGTGGCACGCGGTGCCGATTGATACTTTTCATCGATGGGATGGTATGCGATTCAGAAAATTCGTATCCAGCGTTCTTTCCATTCTTTTCTTGTCTCGGAAGAGCGAAAAAAATATCGACAACCTTACTTTTCTTTTTACGCTTTCCTACGAAGATAAGAATATTTATTTTACATTTTTTACAACGCTACGATCAAACTCCTATTTTTCTTTCTCCTTCTCGCGATACCCATTTTTCCCACGCGCGAAACATATTCCAAAGCAAATGAGAAACTTTCACACAGCGACCCCCGTAAATCGAACCCCGTAAATCGACCCCTCGGAATAGTCAGCGAGTCGGTGAAACGGCGTTCAAGTTACCAAACGACGCTCCCATACGAGCGCCGTGTGTTCGCGTTGCAACTCGACGCCGTAAAAGGTCCTCAACACTTGATATTCAGTGGTTGCGCTTGAGTTCCGTTAAATCGGTGCCCATTGATCGCGGACATAGAGAGGGTCCGTTGCGCGATCGATGATTTTCACGCGACGCGTTCTTCCGGTTCGCGTGCTCTCTCGCTCTCGATCAATCGGCCGATAAGCATCGATAAATCGCGTGATTAATGCAAAGTGAATCGCAAGCCGGAACACGCGACTCGTCGCACGATGACAGACCTGCCGATGAGCCTTGCTGTCACGTCGTTCGAGATAACGGGCCAGCTGGCCAAATAGGTTCGTCCCATGTCTCCGTCCGGTGCTGCAAGATCGATAACACAGTTCGTTCGAGCTCTAACGCCGATTCATATTCCATTCTGATCGTTCTGGATGGAAACGTTTGTTCCGGTAACGAGGCGCGTCGTTAGGACCTTGCCATGGACATTCGAACGGGACTTTCAGCTTTTACGAGACCTTAGCCACATGTAAAGTAAGAAATTCAAAGTAAATTTGGTCAAAGATACGGTTTATCACGGATCCGATTACAGTTTCAGATAGAGATAAAACCTTACCACTGCCTGCCAGTAAGTAGGTGGTGGATTTTTATGGAGATTCGCATTTTTGCGGACAAAAGCGAAAAGATTGAATTTGTACGAAGATGCGTTGCAGCCAGTTTTTCGATAAATATCGTATATTTTCGTACGTTACTCGAGGAAACTGGCAAAATCAACAGATCGTCTGGAACACCGTTAACATTCCGTGGATATAAAGAGCGAAATAAACGAACGTCGTAAAGGTAGCCGAAAAGTAACTGCCACCGGTCGACCTTTTTTTTCATGGCGTAAACGTCGATACCATGTTGAACCCTCGTGAGTTTTCGACGTTCGGTATCGATAAAGCTGGCCTTGTGATCGCGGGAGTGGATGCCCACCGCTGGTTACCTGGCTTTTTTTCCCGCCGACAACCGTAAAAAAGGCAATTATGGTAATCGGAAGATGAATCGTGCCGAACCAGCAAGAAGATCGTTCTTTCGGTGACCGTTTTAATTTCGTCCTCTGGCCACGCCAGATAACGTTGCTTCGGTAATTGGTTCGCGGTTCCAACGATGATAAAACTTGGTATCCGAGCGGAAATGCAAAAGCAAAAATCTTTTAAATTGCAAAAAGTAGAACGTTTGAAATGGGGAGAAATTTATGGATGAAAACGAAGAAGATCGACGAACGGAAACGGTTCTCTCCTCTACTCGAAATTTAATATTCGACTCTCGCCAACGTACGAATATTCGTTTTGATACGATGCCAGCGAGCCTCCTCCGACACCTGTCTGCCATTAATATTGATTAGAATTAGCGAATTAATAAGTACTCGCAAGTGGGTTTCGTGTGAACGTGACCTCGAACCGTACGCGGTCCGATCAGATACAGTTAACCAGAGCGCCTCGCGATTGTCACGTGCCTTTCAACGTTGGTAGCCTTCGATTTCTCTCATTCTCGTTTCAAAACCATTTTATAGAATACAAGACATAAAAAGTACTATTATGGACGTGTCTATAACAATTGCTAGATCAACAGATCAGACAGCAGCCATTTCCAACGTTAAATTAATCAAGTTTCTATCCGTAGACGAGTGTAAAATTGTTCATAAATACATGTTCCTTGTTCTTCCGCTTGCAACTTGATAAAAATGTCGGAAGTGAACGCGGTGGACATTGGCCGATAGACGGATCCGTTCGGACGACGTGCCTTTTCCACTTCCCGTTGCTCGGTTCCCTGGAGGTCAGGCACAAAGATCAGCAACGCCAACGAGCCGAGAAACCGAGAGAAATCGCGTTGATTGGATCGAACCGTGGCGTTCGGTCGCGATAAGAAGCAAAGAAATGACTCTCCTTTCATCTGTTAATTAAGGTAGAAGTTAGCGAGAGAGGTGAAGCGCGGCAGGCACACGTCGCAGGGATTTCCTGATATTTCCCGCGCTCGATGAATTCATTGCCGGTCCTGACGGGCCCACGGCAGGCCTTTTTGCGATTGTAATTCGCTTCCTCAGCGGCGCGCTAGAAAAACCACGACGGCAAGCCTGCAATTAAAATCGTCAAGCGGCCGGGACCGGGTCGATGCACCCTTCGCGTCCGGGGGACCATGCGCTCTTTCCTGCGCGCCCGCTGAAAAATCGCAAAAACCGTGGAAAGCATCTTCTTGCCTCTCTTGTTGTGTCTTTGGTTTAATTTGCGAGCGTCGTTGCTTCCGCGAGCTCTGCTCCCTCTCTCTCTCTCTCTCTCTCTCTCTTTCCGAGTTCTTTTGAAAGCGCCTAGCGAATCGTTCAAAAGGTGGTTGGTTGGTTTCAGTGCTTCATTAAGAGAAGCTTTCGCGTACATGTGAAAATCGGATGCGCCGTTTTTTCTCTGGGTCTTTCGTTTCCTCTCTTCTCGTTCCCTTTCAGATCTCTTTCGATACCAAGCGCAGACGATTCTGCTCGGTAATTACTCGATCCAAACGAACGTTATTTATTATCGTTTATTATCCGCTTTGCCAACTTCTACAAACGCGCCTCGATAAATGTACGCGCGTATTATTTTCATTCAGAAGCGAATGGAATAGAAGGAAAAAAAGATTCGCCTTTGGTTTCCTCGAACGATCGCGTGAATTAATTACAAGGAGTGGGGGCGTAGTCGTTCACTTTCCACTTTCCTACGAGCGACTTACCAAAGGGAAAAACGCGTCGCTCGCTTCCCCCTTTTCCCTTTATTCGTCTTTCTACCCTTTCGATTCGCTGGCATATTTCGCTGGCAAATTGCACAGTCTCGGTGAAGCCTGGTCGAGCGAAGACGAGTTAAATATCGTGTGAAATAGACAGGAATCGGCGACGGAACCAGTTAAAATCACGGGATCAGCGTAAACTGCGCCACGGAGGAACTTGTCTTCATAAATATAACCCGTTATAAATCGTCGCAGTTTAACGAACGCGGTGGAAAAACTGCGAGATAATTGCATCGCTCGCGCCGCTCAATTACAAAGCTGAAAAATCGCCGGGTTAATCGTCGATACCTTGGAATCGGACGCTTCGCTGCGACTCGTGGCCTCGGTGAATTATTGAAATCGTATATCGCCCCCTGAAGATCGTTCGCGGACCTCGAAGATTCTGGTAGTTCCTCGCGATTAAACCGATCTGGTTTTATTCGATCAGCTCCGAACGTCTGGTATCTTTGATAATCTTCGCGATTACGCTTTCTGCTTAATGTCTAAAAATATATTTTACCTCAGAGACGATCAAAAGAAGAAGCAGCGAGATTTATCGCTGCTGAAACCTCGAATAAAATTATCGTGTCTCATACAGCAACGATAACACAGCATGCGTACAATTTAGATCTGGAAAACTGAATTACCAATTCGAACAGAGCCATCGCTACATTGGCGATCATCGCTCCATCGAAAACTAGAGCGTATCATTTACACTCGTTAAATGCATAAACATTTACCGCAATCTACTTAAGTCTGTACGCTTTCTACTGCTACGTTTACACCTAATTCGCCATGCTAATCTACCTGGTTCATTTCCAGTTCCTTCTTCGATATACTTTTTCCATGTTCGATGGAAAATAGCGGCGAAGATGCTGCGATCGGTACAGTTAGACGATATTTTTACTCGTGTTCGTAGTCTTCTTTCCTTTAACGGTGATGCATTCGTTACGGTACCACCGTGTTCTCTGCATTCTTATATGACTGCTAAGTATACGGTTCATGTGTAACGTTCAGACGGTTCGTCGACGCCCTTGAACAATAAACCGCACACTTTTCCTCTCCGTCGTTCCGTTCCATTCCCATCTTTTTTCGACTTTTACGGCGTTCTCGTTCGTTCGCCATTTACATTCGTCGGAACGTATTTCGCGAGCGTTGCCATAAAAGAAATCGCGCACCTGCTACGCCAGGAAATATTTTCCCGGCTGTGCGGCACAGGATGCGTGAAATTAGCTCGGGGATGAATCGACGAGGGATCGCAGCGAAAAAATTTATGCGACAACGCGCGTTGAGTGACTTCTTAATGGTTTATGGCGTAGACCCGCTGCTCTGGATAATTACACGCTCTTTTCTGATCTGCTGATTACCCTTTGTGTCGTTTTCCTTCGCTCGTGGTACACGAACATCGAGCGTAATTATCAACGAATCAAATACGGAGCATCTTCAAAAAATACAAGCATATTATTTTCCATTTTTAAAGCAACGATATTTAGAAAAATCAGATCATCCTCGATCATCTCGACGAGAAAGATTCGTTCGCGGTAATCGTAGAAGAGACACAGAAATTTCGATAAGTTTGCTTTCGGTAGCTGTAGCGTTAAGCTGGCGAGTTATACCTCTAGGTCTTCGAATTTCGCAATGCGATCGATTCTCGAAAGGAAGAAAGCTTGGTTCGGACAGCCAGTGGTTACCGGTTATATTGCACTGTAAATTGTCAAAGAGTTGGCAAAGTGGACGTCTCTCCCTTGGAGAGAAAGGCGCGCGCACTCTGCTCGTGGTAATTTGTTTCCCGACGCGAATTTCTAATACAGGATAACTCTCGGGGTGAACGGCGAGTCTGTCTCTGGCGAGAACGCTCGTCTGTTACGCGTGTGTTTATGTAAATTACGATCTAACTGTTAAAGAAGGATTACCGGCTATACTCGCTGCCAGTCGATTGTAAATTACCTGGTGTAATAAGTTCTCTAGGTAGCGCAGTCGATCTCCAACAACGACCACCGTTTCGAAGACGATCGATAATCGACGATTCTTCGCCATTGCTCCATATCCTGGCTCGCGTCGTATCTCTTCTTGGGCAGCTCGAGAATTTGACATTTGGATATCTTCGTTGGAAAGGTTGATGCGAGAGAAAAGTTGCGAAGAATTTTGGCAAACGATCGCAGTTGAACTTATTTGTTGGTTTTCTTTAAATTGAAAGAATAAAATAATCGTAACGATATCATTTCTTTTTCTAAGCGTTTAAAGCGTCACGTTCCCAGAATACAAGACGCTTGGTCTCTAAATATCAGCAATTCGCAAACGTTTAGCGTCAAACGTTCGGAATAAACTTTTCGACTAACGATCAATTTTCCACGACGAAGAACGTTGGTATAGCGCGTCGCTTGCAAATGAACGCCGGTTTCCGGTTATCCTGGACGAGGCCGGAGCTTGTTGTTTATTCGTGTCAGTGAACTCTCCTGGATCGGGTCCATGGCTCTTTGTTTCAGCCCCCGAAGGGTTCGCTCGCTGCTCAATAGCCGCGTTCAATGTTGCACAACGAGACTGTAGCGGCATTGCAGGCAACAACGACGACGACAGCAACGACGACGACAACGGGTTGTAACTAAGTCCACCGTCGCGACGATGCTTCGACCTTGAAGTGTAGGCGTGAGTTCTCCTGAGACACGCTCCGGACACTCGAACTTTTCCCCTAAGCGTATCCACGATCGTGAATAATCGATAAAATCCGATGTTCTACGGAATTAGTTCTACGAAAAAGCGTTACAGAGTTAGAAACTTTGCTCCGAAGGGTCACGGGGATGGAACCAAATTGAATTCGTCTCGAGGAGGAAAGCAAACTTTTCGAGTACCGTGGAAGAAATACGAAGAGCGACAGACGATAATCTGGCGAGATACACGCGTCGAATTCAAGAGTCGGAATATATTTTCCACGCTTTTCCTAACACGCAAGAACGAATTTTTCGTAATTTATCTAAAATATTCAACGCCATAAGGGAAGCTCGCGCGAATTCAACACCGTGGAAGATTTATTAGAACAAAACGCTGTTGCTGGCAGCCGAACATCATTCCCATTGCGTGGTGTTTGTCCCATCAGCAGCCCAGCCCATGAAAGGCAGCTCGAAATCGAGGTTCGCGACGGGCGGGGTGTAACGACGCGAAAGAAATATCAGCCACTTGTCAGCATCCAGTTCCGAGCGGCGATTCCACGTCCGACAAATGTTGGAGAATTCACGGTGCACGCTCGAAGAGGGATTAAGGTTGCTTCTGCATCCTCCTCCCGTTCTTC
>NT_176967.1:2272491-2280973 GCF_000188095.3 Bombus impatiens
TCTTCGAACGGCCAACACGCAGCAGAGGAAGCGAGGATACAGAAACGGGCCGTAACTAAATCCGCGAGCAGTTTCAGAGAGCCCGTGGAGAGGAGACCTTGACACTGCTCGTGTCCGACACACGTTCGTCGGCGAACTTACCCACGTGCAGAGCCGTGGATAATCGATTCGATCGTAAAATACGCTCCTTAGGCTGCCTGGCTGCCTCGTCCGCCTGGCTGACTCTCGTCTTCGTCTTCTATCACTCTCGATCTGCTCGCCTCTTTCTCTACGTTCTACGCGCTGATAGCGAGGCGTTTTTACCGCGTCGCTGATGAATTTGGCGCGGATTGTCGGGGTCTTCGTTCCTCTTCCGTCGCTTCGGTCGCTAATGTTCGATGTGACGTTGCAGAGTACGAAGTCGCGCAAGAGCTCGCACTGTGACGGCTGTGACTCGACGATCGAGAAAGCAATTTTCCATTTGCTTTTCGTATCGACGCGGGCTACTGCCATTCCGTTTCTGCTCGAGCATCGTGTAAGTAGATCCAGCACGAAAGAAGACCTCGCAGTTCGCTGATATGATACATGCCGACGCGTTACTAGGAGCCCATAGATAACGGAGAATTAAAGTGGAAAGACTGGTGCCGCGAGATAACCGGTAGTCCGCCTCCTGAGACCAGCCCCGGCGTAAGGACCAGGAACAGTAGCTAATCAGTGGTATCTGATAAAGATTACAGCGAGGAAACGAGATTAGAATCAGTTCACGAGTCGGTTACCCACCGGGATGCTCGTTGCCACAGCATGGAAAGCGTTGCTTTTACTTAATTTTACGCACGGTAATCCGAGCTGACGTCTAATTGTAGATCCTCTGGTTTCTCTCTTCTAAACACGATCGATCACTCGTTCGGAACCCAACGGACCCGAGGGCCATCATCAATCTAGTTGGAGGGACGTTGCGCAAGAGGCAATCCTCTTTTAGTCTTTTGGTTTCCGTGCGTTTCGCGATTTAGTTTCGACAGGCAGAAGCACGCGTGAAACGTTAATTCGATCCGGCGGTGTATCGCGCGCGAACGCCTGTCCAGCGGTTGAAAACGATTATCGCACCGGCAAAATTAATAGCCTCTAATCGAAGGTAATAACGCGGCCGGTCGATCGCGTTCGTGCCGCGTGCACGCGGTCAATCGTGAAAAATTCGCCTAGCTGCGTCCGATTATTTATCTCGTTGGAAAAGATGGCTACCGGTGGCCGGACGGTTAGCCGCGTACGAGTTTCCTGGCTACGATCAGCGCGATTTTCGGCCGAACGGCACGCGGGAACATCCGTTTCTTAACGTCGAGTTTCTGAAGCGTGAAGGTGACTGATGAAGCGTGAATGGAGAAAGCAGGAAGTTGAAAGTTAGGTTTGTTAGGTTGCGCTGGAAGACGCGATGTCGAAATTGTACGTCCTTACGTTTGATGGATGCTGGTCGTTTGGCTCGGTAGACTCGCTCGAGTTACGCGTGTAATTCGTTTTTAACAAACGCGTTAGAAAACAAATGCTCGCTGTCCAGAGATAAGTTGCTCACCATCAGGCGCGAATACCCACGATATTTTTCGAATCTGCTAATCTCTTTGGTTCATCGATCCGGCCATCTCCAGCGTCCCTTTGCCTATGGTCGGATTCTGATCGGCCTGTACCTCGTCTTTTCTCGTTGTTGCTCGTTCAGCAGAGGGCAGAGGTGGCTCGAGTGCACGGAATCGCGGCTATGCGCCAGCGGAAGATCGCCGGCAGGCGCTGCATCCCTCTCTCTCTTTCTCTCTCTTGGACACGGGAGGGAGCAGTGGGCGCCTCCGCGTCGTAGTTATATTTAGATTCGCGCTGACCGGCTTCGTGCTTCTTGTTTTACATTTAGTCGGGCATCACACCCATTCCCACCCTCCCCGGCTCACCTCGCGCGATTCCACAGCGGGAGAGATCCTGCGGGAGATCGAGGCCCGTTTAGAGCACCGAACATCTCGTCCCGATACGATCCTCCGACGTCGTAAACGCGAGGACGCGGCTGCTCTCGTCCTTTATTTCACACAGCTTTTCAAAGTACTCGGTCGACATTCTGTCGCTTCGTCGATACGGTGTTTTTCTCTGTGCGGTGATTCTCTTTCGATCCGTTCGACGGTATTTCGTTAAAATTCTATCGATTGAGACTGGGAGTTGCGACGTCGAGAGCGATAACGAGTTCAAAAGATTTGTCTACGGAATAATATCACGTACTGTACGTATAGGGAGAATGCAGATGCTGTTTTTCCACGTAAAGAAGAGACGAAGCTAGAGACACGATCGGATACGGAAGACCGAAACGCAAAGCGGTCTCGCTAAAGCGTTTTATTCGTCGGTGGACAAGAACGAAACAGTCACGCACCTCTCGAGGGCCGAGCAGTTCGGCTCTTAATTGGCTGATCAAGGCATCAAGGAAGTTGGTCGTTTTTTGTCGGGCTCCCTCGTGAATTCTCCGCGATCGGCCGATCTTATTCAATTGGACCTTCTTAATGGAGACGGGAATCGACCGATCGGAGATAAGTAGCTGAAACATACGCGACGCGCTCTCTTCTCGCAATTTCGTCGGCATCTTCGACGAATTTTCGACGAATTTTCGACCATTTCTGTTGCCTTAAGAATCTCCGATACTATCGATATCCACTGTCGGCCAATTACTACCGTTCCAATTAATACCGTTACATCCTCATTCTCGATATTCCATCACCTGTATCTTCGAACAATGTTTTATAATACGGTGATGAATATTTTTACAAGTCTCGAGTACTCTGGCTGCTTAACCAGATCTTCGAAATATTCGAACATAGATGTAAGAAAATGAATTGACGTTAAAAGCGCTGATGATTCTTTGCAATCCACTCGTCCGTGTGTATTTCTCAAGTATCAAAATGGCAAGCAAGCACCGGAACATGTTCACCAGGACAGTTTCCCCGATCGCGACCAGCGGAACGAATTCTAAATGTCACGATAGCATCGCTGCAATCGCTTGGATCTCCATCAGCCAGGAAGTACTGTTAATTTCTTACTAATGGGACGGCACAATGACGATCGTACTTTGCATGCAGCGTCCCGGTAACAATGTCGAGCGAAACCAAGTCGACCGTCGTACTCTTCCTTCTTTTCTGCTCGTGGGAAACCCGTCGAAGAATCCACCTCCGCGAATCGGATGTAGTCGAACCGGCGATGATATCGGCTTCGGGCGAGACGTTCGGTCGTCCGAACGACCGCGATCTACCGTCCTATTCCCGTTGCTCTACTCCTTTCTTAGACGACGTGGCTCGAAGAAACCTCGAAACACGTACCAAATTCGTTTAACGTTAGACCCACCGACCGTCAGAGCGTACAAGCGTCGAGGAAATCGAAGCGATGGATACCTGGAAAGATATAAAATATTTTATCCAAACGGTTTGCAAAAAAGCACTCGAATCTCCGAAAATCTACTAAGAAATAAAAAATTGATACGGACTATGAATTTGCTGTAAATTCTGCCTGAAATTTCCTGAATATTTCGTTCGAGCAAATAGCTGAAAACTGTTCACCGATGTGGCACACCTGTATCGCGGCAATCTGCACCCGTATAGTAGCAATTTACGAAGCGGAAAAAACTTGCCGCTTGTGCCGCGCCAAAGTTGGGGATTCGAGCGTTACGTGGGAAGAAAAAAGCGCGGAAAAAGCTATAAAACCGGAGACGAAGTTAACAGCCTTGAAATCAAAGTTGAAACTGCCATATTATTCACCTCGGACGCTTGGAAATTACGTAGAATTTCCGACTTTTCTCGAAAATGGTTCCAGAAGGGTTGCTGTCGGAGTTGCTTGGTTTCAATTAACGCTGGTTACGCCATAAGGCTAACAGAATCGCAGAATGAAATGGAAGAACCGCAACGCAACGCAACACGACAGTGCACTTGGGCCGGTGTTCACGGTGCTTATTCCGCGCAGGAAAGAAGTCGATGAGTGTCCGCAATTAAGAGGCGGGACGGTACAAGAAAACATCTGCAATGTAGATGCAATCCACTTAGTTGCAGATCCCCTTCATACAGGGTTCTTAATATAGACGCGATCGCCGGTAAAAGGAAGCAGAAACGAGTCGTCCGGTAGCGGGAAACCGCGATTCCTTTTTCGTGCTCTACGTATCGAGACGCGCCTCGAACTCGTGTCGGAGAGATTGATCGACTCGCGGTCGTCGAATTCTTCGCATTTCCACCATCTCGCTTCTATCTGCTCAAAGTTACGATTAGAATATATAATTACTGCGACGATTCGAGAAACTCGCGTGGATATTTGAACGTCGTTGAATTATCGCGCGACAATAATCTCCCTTTCAATCTGCAAACTCTGTAAATGGAAGACGGATGAAAATCCTACAAGATTGGCGGCTAATCGAAATCGCGTGTGTCGCGTAACTCCGTCTGTTGGAGCAAAAAGAAAGCGATTAAACTGCATTTAAATTGCGAATCATCATCGAACAGTGTTCGCTTGAAAGTCACGTTTTCTGTTATTCTCTAATGACCCTCGAAGAAAAAGGACGTATACCACGATCACAGGGTAGAATCGCGATAGCCGTGACGTGACGGGCGACCGATCTAACGACTTATTAATGTTAATGCCGGCGGAATGAGAAAGCACCGGCAAATGACAGACGCTGATCGTGCGTTTTCCAAGAACGTTGCACCGTAATGCGTAGCCCCGTCACGTACGATACAATTTCATTCAAATCGTCCGCATCAGATTAGCTAGTTCTGCTCGTGCCGCGGGTGTTGCGGCTATCGAGAGTGAAAATAACGCGCGGATCGGTGAAACCTTGTCGCTTCGAATCCAATTCTTACGCACGTGGACGAAGGTTTTTCGAGAAGGCTTAAGGGTGAAAGCATTGTTACGAGCACATGGTGTAGATAAGCGAGACGCTGAGTGTGTTAGACGATTCGTTTGTCCGAGGAGTTGGTCGAGGATGGAGCTTAGAACGTGGAAAATCGTAAAACGTTGCTCGCGAGCGACGCTAACTCTTAGCCAAGGTATAATCGCTGTTTCTTTTGTTCTGCTCGGTTTTAACTCCATCTTGTTTCAACCGCTTTCTCGCTGCTAATTATGGAAGCATTCAGAATTCTAGAAACTCGAAGACGAGCAACGCCTGCCTCTGAAACGCGTCGAGCTCGAAATCTTTGCAACGAAAAAGGGGCTACGATCTCGGAAACCCGACGCAACGAAGATTTGACGCGGAAGAACATACGATGGGACAATAAATCTCGAAAATAAATAGAGCGAGAAGCTTCGATCTCGAAAGCTCGATAGCAAAATGTGAACAAGCTCGATCGGAAAAAAAGGTTTGCAAGGTTCTCTAAACTTGAAAATTCGATGGCACAAAATTTCTAAGCTCGCGAGCCTACCGTCAGAAAGCTCCAATCTCGGAAGCTACATGTCCAATCTCGAAGCTTCTAGAGGACGAAGATCAATTCCTTTCACCGAAATCCTGTTCTTTCAACGATTCGCGTAAGGACGAGGAGCGCGTTTTCTTCTTTTTCTGATAAACGATTTCCCACGATCGGATTTCTTAGCAGCAGGCGTACTCGTTAAGCGACAATCGGTAAATGCTTCGTATTCGCGGAAGGTAATCGTGTTTACTTTCGATCATTCGACCGAGACAGTTGGACGCTGGTCGCCGTCGTTGCACCGTTTAGATCTCAACTGGACAGGAACGGTAACGCCTTCTTGTCGATCCGCGATCGAATCCCGGCTTTCTATACCCTCCACGGAACGCTGCTCGTCTCGTTATTGGATTCTTAGAACACGTCCAGACTTCGTTGCATTATAAACCTGCCGTTCGTAGCTTTACGATAAGAATACAAACCACTTTATATTCGAGACGAACGCATGATTTCTACTTTTGAAAAAAAAACGTTCGTACGTTTATAAAATTATTATTTTCTTCGATATTATTATTATCTTCGATCTATAACATCGAGACGCGTCGTTTTACACGTAACGATACTTTCCGCTTTTCTAACGTCTTAAAACGAGGTAACGTAGCTCGAACTGTGGTGTAATATCAAAATATTATAGGATACTGTGGGTGATCCAACGTATAACCCAACCATAATCCAGCCAGTCGATGTTTACCAAACTTTAGATTACCAAGTCAGAATTCGGCAATAAATTTTTCCATCCCACGTTTACGATTTACAATCGGAGAAGTTACAGCTGTGGCTCGCACGGACGTAAAAACCACGCTGCGAACTTCCTGACACGATCGTAAAAGGAGAGACGATTCGTAAAAGGAGAGACGAATCGTAAAAGGGAGAAAATCCTTACGTAAGCGACAGACAGCGTTGAAAAGTCGGCAAAAGGCGCGAGGTCGCGGACTGCAGGTAACCTCGTGCACGGAACCGCGTTCTCTTCCACTTCTTTTTTATTTCTTCCCTTTCGTTTCGTCTTTTTCTTCTGCTTTCGTCGAGACCGCAGACCCCGGCGAAACTGCGGCTTTGTTATGAAATAGGCTTGAAAGCGAAATGCCCGTGCACTCCTTCGGCCGAGTTCTGGCCCCGTTTCTTCTTGGTGTCGACGTTGCTCTGCTCTGGAGACAATGTTGCACGGAACAGTGGGCTCGATAATGCGACGATCGATCGATCTCCTCGATACGTGTGCACGCTTGCCGAACCGCAGACCAACGTAATGGAACGAGAACTCGATTTCCTCCCTTCGTGTTTTTCCAAGCGACCGTCTCCGCGGACGATCTTTGTATTACACGTTTGAAATTTGTCAACTCAGCGTGTTACGTATTTGAAATTTCTGAATTTGAAATCGGATAATCCAGTGAATATTCTAAAACCGCATCTATCCGCAAATAAAATTCGAGTTTCCTTTAGTAAACGCGACAGCAAACGACGGAAAGGAGGAAAGCTCGATCGATTCGGATCCTTCGTCGTTAGATATCGAGTGGTTACCGCCCCGAAGACTAAAATACACGCTGTCCAAGCGACAAAGATTAGCCATTTATTGAGTGGAAATTGGCCGACGCAATTACCGGCTGGAATAACATCGGATATTAATGCAGCGTCGTTCGAAATAAGCGGTTGGATAAATCTATGCTCTCTTAACAAGGTCCTGACGCGTGACAGCAGCCATGAGGTTAGGCGGTGTATCTCGTAACGCGTCCTTAATGCACCCACGACACCGATAAAACCGTAGCCACGCTATCTGCGGAACCGCTACAGAGCCGAGATATCGGCCGGACGTGCCGGAGACCATTGTGCCTGGTCATTAATAAATTTCGGGATCAAGGTGAACCGGTGCTCTCGTTTGGGACGGTAGATTAATCCCCCGAGGGCTGCTTAATTATTCATGGTGATGAGGTGTCTGGTTGAGGCTCGGTCGATAAACCAGGCATCCGAGAATTTCTGCGCACCGGTTTGCGGAGTAATTTCGTTGTTTATTCGTTTGGCCGAGCAATAGCTTGTTAATAGCCAGTTTTCTTACGTGACGTTTCAAACGATCGGCTTGAGATTTATATGGAAGTTAATGACACCTTTTGTTCTTTTCTAATGGCATGTTTGCAATCGCACGAGATTACACAGATGGTGGTTGGTAATTCGAGCAGGAAATTAAGCCTTCAAATTTGTACTTTGGAACGGCTATCCCAGCAGCATTGATCGCTCTTTCGAATTATCCACCTTATTGAATCATCAAACATTGACAAGGTTTAGTAAAAGTACGCGTAAACATTTAATTTACTAGCGACTACGTTACACTCGCAACACTGTGCTTCTGCCAGTGTGTTGCAGCGAATATTTCAATCGTTTGGTAAGCAAATACATTTACGGTAGACACTTGCATTTACTCGATACAAAGTACATCAACTCGAAAAACCTATACATTTGTATGTTAAGTTTCGCATTAACGTTTCTACATTTTTACCCCTAAACGTTCGATCTCTCTGGCACGCAAAAAAATATCTCACTCGAAGCCTCTAAAACGGAATGAAAAGGAAAAGTGAAAAAGGAAAAAAAAAAGAAGCTGTGTGGCAATAAATTGAAAGCAAACAGTCGGCCGTCGAGACGGTCCGGGGAGCAGCAGTGTTAACCAGACGTTAACAATCCGCGGCATTAAATTCCGCCGGTCGGTCGATCGATCCCTCGGTTGCATCTGGCTGGCTTGCACAATTGGAAAGGCTGTCAGCGTCCGTGTACCGGGGAACGATGATTCTGCGGTCACTCGTCGAGGCCTCGCCGCTGCCACGGTAGCTGCTTTCCTACTAGGCTTTCCAGCCGGGCTTTGTGCTTCTATTAGCGAGCGCGCACGTGCGCCGCTACATAACTTATTGACAGTGACGGCGAGGCACGAAAGGGAAAGGGGGAGGTGGTCAGGTAGATGGAGAACGCGCGAGCCTCGCGTCTTGGTGAAAAGGAGATCCGCGGAACAGGAGAGAAGAAGAGAAACGGAGTGGAACGAGAAGAAGAAGAGAGAAACCTTTTACCGGCGG
>NT_176967.1:2281428-2288911 GCF_000188095.3 Bombus impatiens
ACACCCAGCCACAACCACCGTACCGTCGAGATGCATCGTTTTTCTCTGTCTCTTTCGCCCTAGCCACCGCCTACGTGATGGAATGAATTGGGAGAAAGGAGATCCTCGGGGAGAAAGAAGGATCTCTAGTCGGAGTCTGGTTTTCTGGCTTCGTCGAGAGGTTGATGTACGGGCTTCTTTAGCTTTTGGATTAGGCCGCGACGAGAGCGCGACAGTTAGGAGCTGGAATAATTTCCTGGAAACTTTCCTTCTCGATAATACGTACTTGTAAGGTTTACAAATTGTCCGAAAGTATTTGCATTCGTGTCTGTTCAAGTATTTCTGATCTTCGAGGGACATAGAAAGATAAAGGTGGATATTATTGGAAGAAAAGAAACAGGCGAGGACGAGGTATAAAAGCAGAGATTGGTGGTGGCGAAGAGCGGAGAGAGAAAAGGAGGCAATTGCCGCGAAAAGACTGATTCGAGATGGACGACGTGCGACCACTTTTTAAACTCGTGCCACCTTCCAATTAGCAATTATTGAGACGTTTCGGCGATCGCCACGGAATCTTAAGAAGGACACGTCCGCGGGCGGATCGTCGCTATCTCGAAACTTGTCGCGTGAAAAACTTCGTCGACGCACTGACTGCCATTAATTGCGTCCGAACCAAGCGTTCGAACGAAATTGGCCATCGTAGCGATAAAGAGAATATTCTGAAAAGTTCAACATGGAAATAGTTAAACTCGATGTGCAAAGGTTCTTCAGCCTGGGATGCGAAGAAACTGATGGAGAAAATATCGATTTAAAGAACAATTTACCTCGATTTACGTTCCTTTCGTCCAAGCTCGTCCGAGCCACTAAACATTAAATTCACCTTAAGAGCGAGGATCGAATCGTTCATTGAAAGGTTTCAAGAATCACGTGAGCAACATAGATCACGAATGCTGACCGTGAACGTTCCCCTGGTACGTATATGTAAGAGCAGGTAGGAGAGAAGATTACGAAGCGGGCAGACGCGTGAGACGGTTCCACGTGTCACGGCGCGTCTTCTTCGAACGGCACAGCCCGTCTTCTGCCGTGTTCTCGGTTAATGCATCACAATCATCGCGGAACCAGGAACAAGAGCCATCAGCGAACTTTCAGAACTCTGGTCCAAGTATGATGGATGACTGTCTGTTCTTGCTCGGTTCGTGAGGAAGTTATTACTGGTTCGCGCGAGCCGAGGCTAGTCATGTCCCGTGAAAAAAGCGCAGAATGTCGAGCATTCAGGGCCCCTGAAACTCCCTCGAAAACCGCCTCTGCTCCCTCTTACTGCGCTTCGAGTAATTGGTTAACGAGCCCCGGCAATCTCGCGTCCGATCGACGAACCCCTTTTTCTTACGTCTCATTGAATGGAGTTTCTTATCCTACCGCCGGATGGAATTGATCTTCCGTGATTTAATTTTATCTAAAGGAGAACAGGCGATTCGAGAGATCAAAGCGAAAGTGACGGAGATTTGTTGGTATTCCGCAGCTTTGGGGAATTCTTAATCGACGTTCGTTATGCTCGAACTTCTTACTACAAGTAGCGTTCATTTTCTCAGGACTGGCGTTGGAAAAAACGACTAGATCGAAATCACTCGCTTCTCGATGAAATGAAAACAACCGATCGATCGCAAAAAGACTAGAATTTAATCATAGGTTATCGAACGAGGCGAAGTCGTGCGAAGCAGCTTATAATTGCACCCTGGCGGAAGCGGGATAGACGAAAACTGTATGATTTCCAGCGAGCGTCGTTTACAATGTAGCCTGGTCAGCATTTTGTCGCGATAACTGGTTGAATTAACGAGCGCCGTTCCCGTTGCTCGACCGCGCGAAACTGGAATTTCGCGTCGTTCGTGATGATTTATAAATAGGTCGTTCATAGGCGACGATCAAGGCCTTGAGAATGTCCGCTGACTGCTGACACCTCATCGATATAAATCCTGATTCTTGATGGCGTGCCGCGTGATTTGAATATCCGTGACTCGCGGTTCGAAGCACCTCTTGCATCGTTTTACCCACGATGCTACTACCGCCGTGTCTTTTTCTCATCCGACACCAGTGATAGGATTTTATTCGCGAGGTGGAGCCGCGATTATTATAGACATCGTGAGCTATCAAATTTCACGTTATCTTAAATAGTTCGTAATTTCGGTTCGTAATTACCAGTCGATGATATTCTAGAAAAAGAGATTGTCAACTTTAATTCAACTTTATTCTATCAACGGGTATGTGATATCCTCCAAGTCGACACTTGCGTGCAGTTTCCGCGTTATAAAGGGTGATCCTAGTTCGACACTGCGATCATCCTGTTGAAACTCCCAATTTTATTTCTATCCATCTTCGCCGACTCTAATTCTAATTGTCCAACGTCGTTAAATGTTTTTTCTGTCGTTTCCCCTTGCATCGAAACCACTGATTTTCTCGTTGACGACGCTTTACATAATCGGAATTATCAAGCGTCGCATCCATCCTGCAACGTACGAACCCAAAAGCTCTCGGAGACGAGAGTTTCGTCTCGATCGGTGTTTCTCGCGATTGCGAAAGCCACCAGCTGGCATAATTTCACGTCAGACTCGCGGCATACGTGCCCGGCCGTAATTAGATTAATACGCCGCGAAATTGGATTAAGAAAGCGAGGCGGCGGCAGCCAGCGCCGCGGATACGACAACTTTTTCGTGAGAACGCCACGAGGGTTAATTAAGGCCCGACAGGCCGGGTGCGAACGACTTGTCACGTACGAGCAGCCTATCTTCCTTCCTCTTACCCTTTCTCTCTCTTTCTTTCTCTTTCTATACCCTCTTGTCGCTCCCTCGTTTCCTCCTCTAACCCGGCTCTCTCCTTCTTCCGATCGCCATTTTGGTTCTTTGTTGTCGAAGACGATCCAACACGGTCGATCGTCGTCACAGTCCGCTCCTTCGAATTAACGAATTCGCGATTCTATACTATTTTTTTGTACTGTTAATTCATTTCCCTAGAAAATTAGTATTTTTCTTATAGTACGATAATATATTTGAAGATCGATGTGCATCCATCGACATATTTCGTCTTTTTTAATTTCTCGCTACCCCCTTCTTTCTCGCATAATTTCTCATTAATTTCGTCATTAAGAATAAAATTTGTCTTCCTTTTTTTCTTTTTTTTTTCCATGTTAACTTCGCTTCTCTCGACGTTCTCCTCTTCTTGTACCCTCGCATTGACCCAAACCCTTCTGCGAATCTCTCTGACCGTCCGCTCACGGGACGAGCCAGCGTGTAAATCATTTCGAAAATGGATACGTGCGCGCGTTACTCGCGTGAGAGTCGAAAAAGTGGCTGGGAATAGAAAGAGAGACGGAGGGAAGATACGATTATGGTAATACCCTACAGGCGTGGCTCGAAATGTGATTACTGGAACGAAGACTAATGCGTATCGGCCTTGGGAATTTTCAGCGTGTTATCAAGCGAATCTTGACGAGTCTCGACGTCGTTTCTTCAGTACGCGAATACTCCTTTGACCGTTTAATTTCGATCAAACCGGACCAATTGCGTCGTGGATCAAAGGAGAAAATTCGGCGGTGTCAATTTTGAAAATTACGATACGTCGCAGCGATCGAGTCCACACCTACATACATTTTTACGAGTGTGTGCATCACGGTATTCGGGTAATTCATCGAAACGTGAATTCGCTGCACCCACAGCCGCTTAATCCTCTTTGAAACATTTATTTTCCTCAAAGATCTCATCTCTGCCTAACGTACAACGATATCACGATCCCCGCGAACCAACGTACGCACCATTAAACCACCCTGACGCCCTGTTTCCGATGAAGTCGACGTGGTCTAGGGCTGGAGCAAAGGGTCAAAGAGTCTGGTGCGTTATCGGTTGTCGCGGGGACAATCGTCGCGTTGCGATGGCTGGTGTTGAAATCTCACGGAGGAAACAAAAGGATCGTAGAGGGACGCGGTGGTAGCTAAGACAGACTCGAGCACGGTGAAAGCTGGCTCGGGCCGTGGCGTATAATTCGAGGGCATGTCGATAAATCAGCTCGTGTTCGCGTACGCTAGAACGAGAGGATCGATCGTAGGGGAGCGAGATCGACGAAGAACGCGGAGAGACGCCGCGGCGCGCCATGCGTTACGACACACGCTCGTCTATTCGTGGGCGTCCTGTATGTATCACGAGTGATCGAGTACCGCGTCGATCGCGGCTCGCCACGATATTCGAGGGCGCTGCCTTTGGGGCTGTGCGATGGTTTCGAAAGCGTTTTTTCACTTTTACAATCTTTCGCCACTTTCTTTTTCTTTTTGTAGAGTAGAAGGCGCGGCAGTTTAAATTTTTCGATATGGAAGTATCGAGCTTTGAAATTAAAATTTCAAAGCATATAGATTTTTTATACGAGAATACCAATTTTCAGATAACAATTGTGGATAAAAATTTTCAAATTTATTCAAGCGAATTCTGGAGAAAATTCGAGGTATCTGAATGCGTGGTTATCGTTTTAACGCGGTCCGTCGACCTCCATAATACGCGGAATGCCGTTCGCCGACTACAAACTCGCGTACTAATTCCTCGCCACGCACCGAAGGCCGTGTAACAATAAAACATTACGATTAGACGCCGTGTTTCCGAGTTTGCGACCGTTTGCCCGCTCGTAGGCGTCACCCGTGCTGTATATCGTCATCGAGCCTGATAAGTATCGTAGCAGACTATCGTGAACCTCCCGATCCCTTCGAACACAAAGTCCACCTTGGAATCTTTAATCGTATTTCAAGAAACGATTGGTATCTGCTCGATGAATCTTGCCCTTCCATTGATCCGCCACAACTCCTTTCGATCGCTCTATTGTTCGAATTTTCCAAGATAATTTCTAAGTATCGTATGGTGAAACATTGCCTCGATTAGAAAATAGAAAATACTTGATATTCTTCGCTATTTTTACGAGATACTCTGTCGATAATGTTCTTCCCATTCTTCGATGTAAATTCCACATGGCAAATAACAAATACCTCGTGATAAAAAATTACCGATTAAAATTAGTGTATCATTGTGAATAGGATTGTCCTCCGCTGCTTCGGATAAAGAGGATTCGAGGTGCAAGTGGAGATAGCAAAGGGTATGGTTCGATTAGAAATTGGAAAATATCAAAAAATCGTGCCACGATTTACTCGAACTGCGGTACAACCAGTAGCCGGATACGTATAGACAGCTGCGTAAAACAACGCTATTCTCGCGTACATAGCATCCCTGAGAAAGATGTCTCTTGCACGGTTCTAAACGGGCAGATTCCTTCAGAACCGTACACGTACACTCCCATCGGCTCGAAAGAGAGGAGGATCGCGGCTGGCTTCGGTGTGTATCAGATACAATGCGATCCGTCTGTTCCCGTATCGCGTAATCGCCTTATCACGGGAACACGCACGCCGGCGAACGAACATAACGGTTTCCTGCGTTCGATCAAAGCACAAGCACCGTTCCAAGAGGAAAAAATTCCAATACAAATTTGCATCGAGCCGCTCTCGCGCCCGCTAGAAATCCACCGTGAAAGCTTATGTGTGTAGTACACTGGAAGGAGATTCTCGTTCGACCAACAGGGAAATAGAGACAGTAATGAAATACAAACGGGTGAAAGAGCGAGACGGAGAAAGCGCGGTGCGGTCGTGTAAGAGAATGCAGGACAGGAGGAGTGTGTCGAATAACTTCCTAGAGGCGCGCCTGTCACGACGCCCCGGGTCATTGGTCACCCGGTGCTTATCTGCGGCTGGCTGCGGGCCATCTCGGAGGCCCCCTTTCAGACGGCTCGATTTTCACCGCGCGATTTCATTATCCCTCGATCCATGCCACGTACGCTTCTCGCCACTCTGAATGGGCCTTTCACACGGCCAGGCGATAAATTGCGACCAAGAATCGCGGTGTTACAACGATCCGGCATCTGGAACCAGTGCGTCGCTTCCGTGTGTCCACCATATAGCCCTTGTCTCCGAGGGTAAACAGCGAAATTTGCGAAATTGTGAAATTCTTCTCGACTAGGCAATGAAGGATCTTTTATAGATGTGGATTAAGATTTGGCAACGGGTCGTTCCACGGAGAAAGAAGCTTGGTGCGTATAATATATATGGAAAACAGTGACAGAGAACGTCCAATTCGGACAAAATAATATGGTAAAAGCAACCCCTAAAGGTGAAACAGAACGTAACCCAACTGTTCCATTCCTAAGGCTAATTTCGCCACACCGATCTACCTAAACGAAAAGGATAATTGGCATCGCCAAGCGTTCCGTCGACCCGAATCGAACCGGACCAAACGGTGATTTATATAATCCTTCGGGTTATCCGATATACACGTGGCAACGAGAGGTAACACGGAAGCATCGGCGCGAGGGTACTTCTGTCGGAGTACGCCCGTTCCCAAGCGTTACGACACCGCGGAATTTCCGTGGCGATCGCGCGGCATAACCGTGAAGCAATTCGTCCGAGGGAATCGCTTTTAACGCGATGCTCGATCGCTCGGTCACGATCGGTGTACCCCTTCCTCGCCATCTCTACGTACTTTCGTGAAATCCGAAACAATCGACGACTCCGCCCAGCTATGTACGTACACTCGTTAGGTAACCCGGCTTTGAGATACGGTGCCTATCGTTCGACCGCGTTAATCGTCGGTTACACCGATGATACGGCCCTACGAGGAAGTAACGGGAAACGGGCCCACGATCGCGGCCTGTTTCGTTGTTCCAGTTCGACTCTCCGGGCCAAGCCGTCTTTCGATTGGTCACGGACGCGTGTATTATGCCTGGAGGCGTCGCTTTTAATCATCCAGCTGGAAACGTTTCTCGAAGACGTTCCGATTTCTTCGAGTTTGCGGCTTCTTGAGAATCATCAACTAAAGAGCAACCGGTCCGGTCAAACCGATCGGTCGATATCGCGTACATTGAATGACTTAACGCTCAAGGTGGAGGAGGTTTAATAAAACGAGTGTTAGTGTAATTTAGCACTTTATTTGCACTTGTTGTACAAAAGTAATATTGGATGTTATGAACACGGCGGTTGTAGGATCTTGTTGAGTGTGAAGTACTTCACCCGCACGGTACGACGTTCCGATGACGACTGACATAGCATATCACTGATTCTCCCCAACAGTCGTTGGGTCTCGTCCGTCCATCGTGCCTTCCCGGGTCATCAACTCGGGGAGGACAGGTACTTTGGAATTTCCCAAAGAAGAGATAAGTGCTGGCCGGGCCATAAACGACCACTCAAAATCCCGAACACGGCTTTTACGTTTTGTATCGATATAGTAGCGTTAGAAGTTTACGATTGAACTTCGACAAGAGAATTTGGATACTTCGTAACAGCGATATCTATTCGGAAACCCATAACGGAACCAATTCTGACGTATCGACGTCGGTTTCTGTTACAGATGGAGCATAGAGGCGCGGCGTCCGATCAGCAGGAGCATCAGTAGCGATACTCGACCGTCGGGGCCCTGAGCGGGCCCTCAGTCCGGGG
>NT_176967.1:2289480-2290711 GCF_000188095.3 Bombus impatiens
CTGGGCGGCGTTGCAGCGCCGCGATGGCCGCGACTGACGGTCAGATCGTCGTTGCGGCGGCACGCTGGGCCGAGGAAGCGACGTACTTGCGCGAATTCGTTTCCAAATATCGTCTTCCGGCGGTGATCAAGATCACGAAAGGTCAGTACGGTGGCCTGGGTGTCCCGACGCTTCCAGCGCCTAGCCTGCAGAGTACGGCCCTCCTGGTATCCGCTGGACGTCGACGAAAGATCGTCGCGCAAGCGGTGAAGATCAAGGAGGGACGCAGAGTAGTGGGCGTAGGGCCCAGACTGGCCATCCCAGACTCTTATGCCGGCTACTTCGAGATACTGAGCGAGGAAGGTAGAGCCGTTCGCGGGATAGAGTCCGTGAACGAGTTGTGTCGAAGATGTCCAGAGGAAGGAGCTCTGGTCCGAGAGACCGTACGTGGAATAGCTTGCAGAGTGGACGACGACTCCGGTATAGTTGTTCCCGAAGGAACGAGGACCCTGGCTGCCGGAGAGACGATTGTAACAGCTGGCGAGGTTAGCCTGCCCGGTCGCGGTAGATTTCTGCGCTGTGTCGACTGTCGAGGAGAGAGCGTCCTCCTGGGTATGGAGCTGCGCGGACGTTTCAGCGCCCTGGCGCGCGAGGACAATATCAGCGGCGTGCACACGGCTCGAGCGTTGCTGAGCAAGCGTTTGCCGTTGACGGTCAGACTGGTGCACGGTCAACCACCGAGGGGATTGAAGTCATCGTCGCAATTCGTTCCGGAGCTGAGGCTGTTATCGACCTTCGAGGAAGAACACGTGTTCGCCTTGCCGTTACAGAGAGAAGGGGCTGCCGTGGCGTTACCTCTGGCCGCTCCGTTGAAGCTGGTCAAAGCGCGAAACGAGGAAGCTCTCAGATCGATGCAGGAGTTCACGAGGCTGGTAGAGCGCGCGTCGCGTCTCGTTGCCGACGTGTGGCCGATCGCGCGCACGTGCTGGACGGCCGACTGGGGGAGAGCAAGCCTTCCAGGCAGACTAGAAGCGGATCCGGTTTCCTCAGGCGATCGTCGACCAATTCGGATAACGGGCCGCCGAGCCACCACCGGAACAACGCCAGCCATCACCATCATCATCATCACTATCACAGCAATGGACACCAGGCGTCCTCTGGACACGCGGGCTACCGGGACGAGAATCGTGTGCCACCGTCCGCATGCACGGAGGAGTACGACGAGATCGATCAGATTTACGACTATGTCCGC
>NT_176967.1:2290743-2320224 GCF_000188095.3 Bombus impatiens
AAGAGCGTCAGGTCCCCTTACGAGAGCCCGTTGCCGGGGGCACAGGGGTCCAGTCCACCTCTGACGCCGGTCACGGTAACGATCGCCCCTCTGCTCGACGACAGACCAGAACCACCTCCCATAGAGACCATACCGACCAAGAAGATCCAGGCAGAGAAGAGGACCAGACGCGCCGTCAAGGAGGCTCCACAGCCGAGAGTCGAGAAGCCGCCGCTGGCGAAGCTCTACGTGAAGAACAGCGGAACTCAGAGGGGACGTCCTTTGATGAGGCAGAAGAGCGCGTCGCCGTTGAAAGAAACGCCACCCGGATACAAGGGTGGATCTCCGCTTTTTAACATCAGATACAAGAGTTTGACGAACCTGCAGCAAGCCATGGAGCTGGATGGAACGTTGGATTCGAGCCATTCCGGGGGAAGAACATCGGGGGACTCTGGTGCTGGTGCTAAGCTACCGGAAAAGAGGTACGAGCAATTTTTCCAATAGCTTGTTAACGAGGTAAGCGAAGGTAGGGTAAAAGTATGAATCGAGAATTGTATCGAGGATTCGCAGCGGAGTAATCAGAAATTGTCTTATCGTTCGCTCAGATCGCGGCGTTTGAGTAGACCACGCTCGCTCACGAATTTAGTGTGGGAGCTCCGCGGCGGAAGTGGCCTTGGCTGCGCGAGACCAGAAACCCCGCCACCAGCCACAGCAGCACCGTTGCCACCGACTAAATGTGGACCACGTTTGGCTGTCACCGTTGTGGCACCCCGGCGTGTTGGCACGCTCTACCTCTAACTCGTGAGTACCGTTTCTTCTTACCAACTTCATGTCCTCGCCATAGACCCATCCAATAAATAATTAACAGGCTTTAGCGCTTCGGAACAGGGTTGTCGGCTTAAATCTCCACACTTCTGGACCGAACGATCGCCAGTTTAATTCAATGAGTCGCCTCTAGCGTTGAAAGCCAAATTGTCACCTCCTGATCGAACTTGCTGAAAGAACATTCTAACAAAAGTATCTGTTCAAACGTATAAATATTTCCATCTGCGTCTTTCATTTCTACTATATCCATTCGCGTAACGTCGATGATGACTGGGATAGAAAAAGGCTGGCAGGAACAGACGTGCACTGTTTACAGCGCAGTTAGAACGTAATTTGTCTGGCAATCGTTAAATTTACAAGATCGTAGGCCGGGTCGAGGCATTAACGAAGCGCTTTACTGGCCGTTATAAGAGGTGGGCAAATGTTTCCCTATTGGCCGCGACTCCTTATACGTTTAATCGTCCCTTGCGCTCACGTCATAATTTCGCATCTCGGAAGCGCACCTGTGCCATCCAGGAAGCAGCAGCCAGATCCCATTGTAAATTATTGTTGTTATCCTGACGCGGCTGCACCGTGGTGAAATGGTAACTTTTGCTGCTTTGCCCGTTTTACCAATTAACGGGAACGTAACGAATTCACGCCGCAGCCTCGAGCCTCCTTTCGTTCTGCTTCTCTGGCTAATGCAAGGTGCACGCAATGCACGTTCCTCGAATATTTCTTTTTCATTTCTAATCGGAAACAAAGTGTGTTGACCGTAACTACGTATCCAATTATTTTTATCGAAACTTCAAAGTCCATTTGGGTAAAGTCTTACCTGAATTTAACTGTGCGCGTGCAACGTTTAATCATACTTGAGTATTATTATGCACCCTACGTGACAACCATGTTATTCAACTGGAATGCAGATCTCATCTCCATTTAACTTAATCTACATAGGGGTTTATTATATTCAAACCAATTTCTGCACTTGCGTGCCACTATGCACCTTCAAATTTTTCCACCAACATGTAAATATCAAGAGTCGTGTAATCGTTGAAAACCAGCCGTAAACCTAACCAGTGATATCTCGATATATCTCGTAAGAACTGCAAGATATCGACACTGCAGTTCTTTGTATTCCATGGGAATAAGAACTGCTAAAAAACGAGGAAGTCCTGGACGCGTGTATGATCCCTTTCTCGAGGCGTTGGGGGGGGGTGGGGGGGGGGGCAAGAACGCTTCCGGCATATCCTGAGTTGTGGAAATTAGCGAGGTCTAGGCGGGTTAATCCGGCGTGTCCTAACCCTCCTCTCGACTAGTTCCGTTCGAACGAGCGAAAGAAAACGCCAGGCTAAAGGGGGCGGGAAAGGGAGCTGCGGACGAAGACGAGGAGGACGTTGCAGGTGGAACGGAGACGGTGAGGAGATAATGAGGGAATCGGGAAACGAGAGAAAGACGGACGGTGAAGATAGTCGGTGGATCGAGCAAGCGGACAGCCCGGGGATACGTAACGTCATCCTCGCCCGCCGCGGCGATATAATAGCCCTGGTTTGCCTCGAAGCCGCTCCGTGAGCGGAATTAAACGAGAGCAGGTTCAACGGCTGAACAAACCGTGGCTTCCGGTCGGTGTTCCTCGTCGATCGTCCGCGTTTACCCCTCTCGCAATAAACTCAAACTTGGCAATGGTGACTTGTTCGTTCGCGAACTGTATTTTGGCTCAGCCGGACGGATGAGTTGGAATTTTCTTAAAATTCTGCGTGTAAAAGATCTTCGCCTGTTATCGGCTGTTGAGGTTATTTGATGTGTAAACAGAGAAACTCGTGGATATATTGTAAGGTAGAAAATATATTTAAATAGAAGTGTAATTATAAGTAAAAATACAATTTGAGCTGGTCCAGATCCGCACGCTAGCTGTGTTATCCAATAACTGGAAACTCCAAAGCCAACGTCGCCTGTCTACTGTTTATGGTCTGTCTTCGTCGTAGTCTTTTGTTTATACGCTGTCATGATTTCAGTGCTTGAGAAAACTAAAAAGACCAGATGTAGAGTTTTCTTAGAAGTGGTGACCACTTCAACATCGGCGCGTATCGCAATTTGTAGACGAACGCGTAAATGATAGTCGTTCGTTTTAGAAAGAGAGGCACCACGCGACTTTTCCTCGTCTCAACGATCCCTTTGCTCGCTCGAATGCAGTCGAGGCTCGCGATGGATGCTCGAGGTCAGCGTTTCCTGCTTAATTAATTAACCAGGCGAGCATCGCCTGGCCTCCCCTGCGTTTCGACCAAGGGACACTTGGTAATTTTCAACTGTCGCGGTTTGATTATGCGCGTGCACGCATTCAGGCCGTGAAGCCCCTGCGGCTAGCCGCAAGTGACAAGCATACGTCCGGCAATTTCGCATAAAACACTGGGATAGCGCTTGAATGCTCCTTAAAACCACTGCAATCAAGCACCTTAGGACCTCCAACTTTGGTATTTCCGTTCATCGAGAAATAAAATGAAGTGGAAGATTAATAGAAAATACATTCTTTATCTACTTGTAATATCGCTATTAACGCGTATGATATTTGTGACGCGTAAGAAATTTTCAAATTGGCGCGGGATGCGCAGGTAGTCGTTACGAGATTAACAAATTTGCATAGGATGCTCTAAGTGAGACGTAGCGGAGCGTTTGCGTAAACCAAAGTTGCTGTATCGCGACGCGAAGTCTGGGTGGTGCTGTCTCATGATTGATGAGTGAACAAGATGGATCTGTGGTAGGTTGCTGTCGGAGGAAAGTAACCACGTTCCCTTGTTCGTGTCAGGTTTGGGCTTGCGCTCTCGCGTATATCTTCATTGCGAAACTGCAAACTCTTGGAATCATCAGTTTCGATTATAACTATTATTATAACGAAAGCTATTTCCATGTCTCAAAGTGTAAAACACTCCTCTCCTTTCTGTTTCGCGGATTTCTAGGTTCTGAAGAAAGTATTCTCGATTGCCTTTCGTCGATGGTATTTACTAGATCGAAAACGCAATAATATTTCAAAGTCTAAAAACTTTCCTATCCTTTCACCCTCTATGAATAAAAGCTTCCTTTTTCGTCTTATTTTCGAGATAAGAAAGAAGAAATATTTTCAGATCTCGTCGTTAATGATAATAAACCAGAGGCATGATCGATTCGCCTGG
Organism: Bombus impatiens; assembly: GCF_000188095.3. Classification (NCBI taxonomy): domain Eukaryota; kingdom Metazoa; phylum Arthropoda; class Insecta; order Hymenoptera; family Apidae; genus Bombus; species Bombus impatiens. Next base: position 2,294,694 of record NT_176967.1, read on the forward strand.
CAGAGTTTTTCACAGTCGATTTCGTCATTAGCATAATGGAGACGTGGTCACGTAAGCCACGCTCGCTCGAAGTTAAACGGTGGATGAACTGCGAGCGTTTCTCGCTCGCGAGAAGGACGTTTCCGCGGGATTATGATATCGAATTCGCGTGCCGACCGATAATAACCAGCTCGTGCTCGGAGCTGGTTCAGTCTCGCATCAGAAAATTAATAACCAAAAAAGAAACGAGAAAAAAAAAGATGGACAATGATGAAACGAATGGCGATGGACATGGTCGGAAATCACACTGTCTCTTGATTGATGTCGGATTAACTACCGACATTTACGAAGCTGATTTATTATTACAGACGGTCTTGCGTAATGCGATACACACACGGAACCGTTCATCTTTCTAATACGAGACCCGTCTTGTGTTCTCCTTTTATGAACATTCATCAGCTACGATTATTCGATGCTGAAGGGCTGTTGTCCGAGATCGGGAGTCAGGATAGTCCTTCCATTAGAAGGTGAAGGTTAAGGCGAAGTTTTCCGACCCGTGAATAGCGGTGATTATAGCCTTTCGAAGTCTTAAGAACGAGTTACATTCGTTTTGTTTTATAATGATACATTAAGGTTCGCTAAAAAATGTAATCCGTTGCATCCTTGATCCAGTTTGAATTATCTGGCAGAACACGGAAATTTAAAATCTTCCAATACGATTTGCAACTTGGTCCATAAAATCCATAAAATTCCTTGAAAGTTGAAGAAAGAACGGCATGTTTCTATTAAAAAAAAAAAAAAAATAACAACGATCTCGTTCAATATCGAAGGACCAACCACCGAAGCCAGAAGCACGATCTCGGAAATCGTTGACTGAATTGACCGCGGGCGGAACCGTGCACCGACGTTGATTAATATCAACAAATTCTACGACACGTTCCTGCGATTACCCGTGCCCGAGGATCTTTCCGGAATTCTGAACGCTGGCATTACGATGGAAATTGCTTGATCCTGAGTCCCGACAGACTCCACGCTCGATATTATTGACCGCGATCTATATTTTCGAGCGATCCTGCTTCCGTTGCATCCGCGTCTCTCCTAGCTTTACCGGAGCTGCGGATTTCATGGATCTCCGCTCAACATCCTTAATAGCGAGCTCGTAGTCGGTTTATCGAGGTAAACGATGCCGATCCAATCATCGAAAGCAACTGTATTGACCACGAAGATCAACGGCGCTGATCGTTTATTGAGGAAACGCGTGGCGCCGTTTCGATCTTACAAATTGCTCGATTATCGTCGACCGGAACGTGATTTGTCCCAAGAAAGTTAAAGAACCGGATTCTTGAAAAATAATTACAAAAGCAAGAGAACAGCGTAGCGTTATCCCATTAATTACTAAATCATCGATCAACCGAGATAAAGTTTTTTCTAGTTCCTTGGCAGATGCTGAGTTCCTGTAATCGAAATAAACACAGCGATACCGTGATATTGCTAAAAGAACAATGTTTTCTTGCTCGCCTTTGCTTAACAGCCGTAAGCGTACACCATTCGGTAGTATCGGAACGTTCGATTAAGTAATTACCTCGTAAATGACCAATGTTCTATCCGTAGAACGCGTGTGTCTATGAAACGATTTTACGAGCAACGCCTCTCAACTCAGGTTTGCCGTTAGTGGGACGACGAAGCCGTGTTCTGGTAGCGCTAACTTTGAATTCCTTACAAACGTATCCTATCCTATACAGGTTCTACGATATCGGCTATTTTTCTTAAAAAAATTTTAGAACCGTACGACTTATTTTCGCTCATATAACTGGTACAGGTGAACTGTAATTCTAAAAATTTCGCACAGAACATCAAATACTCTTCTCGTCGCGTAATAACATAGATGTTGTTCTTTCGCCTGAAACGTCCTGAAACTGAAATTCGCCAACCATAGTCCATCCCTCTATCGCCTCGTTCGATCGCTATGCTCGTCAAGCCGAATCGATTTCCATACTGAGAAATCGCTGCGCGGACCACCTACCGATACAGATACCTCTCTAAACGTAAAGGCACGCGGGTTAGAATGATCGACAGCATGTTGCAATCCTGGTCCCAGTATCTGCGCAGCTGTGTTTTCGCTCTTGTGCCCGAATTCATGCATATTTATCGCATTACCGGCTGCATTGCATGCAAATTACGGACGAGTCCTCTAGCTCGTTACCCGGTGGGCACACACTCCGTCCCATTGTCTGCCCACATTCCCCCGAAGTGGATGCCATCGTGGCATAGTTCACCGGTTCCCCCTTGAGTCATGTGACTTTTTCACCCATTTACTCAAGCCACTGGTCGTTCGACCGTCTCGATGCAGGAAGAAGAATAGAATAACAGGAAGACGACGACAGGCAGATGGAGAAGATTCCACCTACGAATTTAGACGAAGTTTTCTCCGTGTACGAACGTGGGTGCACGACAGAGAGGAGTTTGGGAAGTGGGTACCGTTGCGAGTATCGATAGTAGAGATCGAGGTAATCGAGTGTCTTCTGGGAGTCGTGTAACGCTTCAGTGGTTCCTACCGTAGATAATATCTTTCTTATGTAATTATTAGAAGAAACATCTACTAATTATTAGATGGGAGGAGAGACGTTTATCTAAGTTTTATTAGATGAAAATTAGAAAATTTCCTCGTTCTTTTTCACTGTATATCGATACAAAGAAGAAATAGAAATGAAATTACGTAAGAGGAATAGTATCGACATTCCAGCTTTCCAAGACCAATCGACTACAAGTCGAGTCTGATATATGTAGATATGTAATAGTAACGCGTATCGTACTTCACGCCCACACACGTATTGTCAGTTTGCCTCGAACGATCGCGTGTACGAGATACTTCAAAAATGCATACCTCCTCCTCTACGAATTCGTATACGAATTCGATCGATGGAGAACGATGGTCTTAACCGATAACGAATGTACGAAAAATCGTCAAGTAGCACCATCCGTGCATAGTCGGACAATCTCTGCGCTCGCGAGACGTCACAAAAACGCGAACTTGAGCTTCTAAGCAAACTTCACGCTGTGTATCGATTATAGGCTGTCTTTCTAACATTGCTACTGTTAATAATTAAATAATTATTTGATAAAGGAACTCAGCCATCGACGTGTTTAAATCGAGTTAAAAGGCTGCCTTTATTCGCGTACCTCGTGGCTTGTTAACGCATAAACGAATATTTTATTCGATCGTTTCGAGCTAATTGCTCGATAATTTCGGTTCGTTCCGCCGTTTTCACGGCGATTACAAGTTATCAGCGGGGAAATTCCGATTGATGCTACTTATAACGCCCTAACACGTTTATTCGCCAGTTTTTCAACCGATAACGCGACAAGTTGCGAGTAGAAATTGCATCAAGTGCAAACTCGTTCGCATAAATCTGTTCTAGAAACACGGTTGCAAAAACAACGCGTGTAGCTTGTACGCGTCGAGGTTGCTTATTGTTGCCTCTTATATCGCGACGGCAGTCACGCGGCACCGACACGCGGAAAATAAGAGAAGAAAGACCAGTAGAAATCCCAGTGCATGGTCAGGCCGTTATGCCATCGACGACAGTGGCGTAATCGACGTAGCTCAGAGTGGGGATACTCAATACGGGGGCGTGACTACTAACTTTCTATCTTATTGTCGCTTCGACGAGACGTCTGTCAAAGTGTCTCGTTAATAAGATACATGTTATTATACTTATTTCGCATCTGTTACGTAGATGAATTTATAGATGGAATACTTTTATTATTTGCGAACTATTTCTAACGTAAATGTTTATTGATTGAATTTTTATTAAATACGAATTAGAATTAGAATATCATGCAAAAACAGATGCTGCTGATTGGTTTGTTAAAACCGAATTTGTTAAAAATAAAGAAATGCGATAAATAGAGGCCTAATGGAGCGGGTATAAGGTACATATAGTGTTATTTCAGACGAGTCTACTCGTCGTAAAACGAGTATCATCGTTTCCAGTCACGTTTCGCAATTCCATTCCGTCGTCCACATGGACGAATCCGCAGAAAGAGATCGAATTTCCTTCGGACGGATAGTTGTTGAAATTTTGTTTTCTTCCGACTACAAAGTTCGCACTCGCAATGTTCTCATCGCACGCGTTAGCTTGGCAAAAGTTGGACGTCTTTCAAGTAGCGACTATCGGCTATCGCAGCGTGACACGCCTATGGATTATTCGACGCGAGTGTGGCCACGCGTGTGGCGCCAATGCACACGTAGTATGTGTAACGTGTAACCGCAACGGGGATAAGACGACGACTCTCGGTTCGTGGCGAAATTGTCCGGTATCCTTGCGCGCCGCGAACGTAATTGGCCTCCGCAAGAATCGTGGTTAATCGGAGCCTATCTCTTTTTTCTCTGTTCTACGCTACGAGTCATCTCTCCTTCTTTCGTAGAAGTACCAGGTTCTACGGGGAAATGCGACTCGATTGTGGCTAACGAATTATGAGATGGAGCTCAGCAATCCAGTTTGATAGAAAGATCAGTCAAAGGGAAAATGGCCAATACCTCGCGTAGGGTGATCTATGTAGTCCGTGAGATTGTCTGCGTTCGAAGGATCGCAAATCTAAAAGTACAATTTCACATCTCCAGTTTACGACGAAGTTTTCAAACAGAGTATTATCAGTTTGAATATTCGTCACGTTTAATATAACAATTTTGAGTCTACGGTTTCGAGCCTCGGTATTCGAAACATTTCAGTTGCACCAGTTGCACGATGATCCTTTTCGTTGATCGCGGTTCTCTAGTCGACAAGTTTCGCGTTACAATACGCATTATCACAATGTTGGCCGTGCATGCACGGCGTTTCTCCTGCTCGGCCCTCCTCCGTGCAACGACGATTCGTAGCTCCGTGTACTTACGTGCATATTTGTGCGTGGGCGGAGACCAGTAGCCGGCTGGCCGCACGGCCGGTTGATCGGCCTGTTGGACCGTGACGTGCCAACCACTACCACTTTATTATTACTACTATGCACTGGCGCGCATTACTCCTGGCCCCGTGTTCTCTACGCTGTTGCGAGCGTACAACGCTCGCGTGTGTCCGGTCCAAGGTTTATTACACTTGCCCCGATCAAGCGTACGCCACGCTACGCATTCGTCTTGGAGATCAACGCGGGGAACGCGGAGAAACGCGCTCGACCAGCAATGCGGATATGTCGGCCGTCTTCCCTGTGCGATTCTTCTTCAACTGGCTGGCGGAAGGACGACTGGCAAGGGAGGTTTCTACAACATCGTTGCGCTTCGTTCGAGGATCGAGCGCGTTTCAGAGAAGCAGTCTAGTTCGCGGTAGCGAAGATCGTGAGAGGAAATTGTTGCATCGGAGGTGCCTCGGGTTGAAGGACGTTTTCTTCTACCGTTTCTTCTGCTACGCGCGAACAGAGTTTCATCAGCATTCCTACACCGTGTATCTGATCTCTGAACAATGTAAAGGACGAAGATCAAAGTGTAAGATCCTCGGCCCGAAGTAAGTAACATCCCCGTTGTTCAACGATAAAATAACGCACAGCCTAGGGTACAGGAAGTAAAAGACGATTCGTAGAATTGCATCTGTATCGACTGTAGGATAGACCGGAAACCACGTGGCTGAGACACAAGAGCGGGGATCGCTCGTAGCGCGTGACTCTAAGTGGGGACGGTAGCCTTGCACAGTCGATAGCTCACGCTTCGACTGTAGCTCCAGTAACTCTTCGATCCAAGTATAAGACCACGTCCACACCCCCTGAGCCTCTGTTCCGTAACGTAGCACAAGCGAAAGTGATTCGTATCACCTTCGATCGACATTCTAAATCTCGTTCTCGAATCACCGCTGAATAGCCATCGAACAACGCCATTAAAACACATCTCGAACTTCATCAACTTTCTCGCCACCCTTCAGCGATACTACTTAACGTCCCTCGAGACTGTATAAACTCTAATCCCGGTATAAAACGGTAAATATGACACAGGTCGGATATAAATTCAATTAAAGTCACGGGCTGTGAAGTATGCAACAATTGACCGACAAAAATAGACGTAAGCATGGATAACGAGTCGAAGAGAGAGAAAGAGAGAGAGAGAGGGAGGGAGGGAGGCAGAGAGAGAACGATGGACCGGTGGAAGAAGAGAAATGGTAGAGTTTCGAGGTTCGTGGGCACTTATCACAGGTGGACGGGCAGCAAATAATAAATTTACGGCCGAGACACGGTGGACACAGTGTGCACATTGTAGATTGCGGCTCTCGGCCGGGCGAATTTATAATCCTACAACGCTGAAATTGTGCGCGCGCGCGAGTTCCGTTACGAATCTACCTCGTGTTAACCAGCGGCGGCCACCTAACCGGACTTGCAACATTCGCGGCTGAAGACCGCCTTGGTCATCGCATAATACACATGATGCTCGTATATCTTCTGTTACGTAATACTTGTTGGCTAGATTACACCGTTTCACGGGCCGCACCACGCAGTTTCTTCGTTTCTAATCGCGCCGCGATCATTGCTCGCTGCCTCGTACAAAAATTCAACCGGCTTCACGCCAAGGTATATATCGATGAGCCGTTCGGGCCGTTTTCAAACGTACAAGCTTCTACATGGCATCGTGGGATAGCTGTACCTTCGACGAAACGACGCGCAGCAAACTATGCAGATTCACAGTTAAGTCTCAATTTATAATTCGTAACGTCCTTTATGGGGTTTACTGGCGCAAGTTCCGTCAGTTCAGGAAGCTCTCGTGATCGAAGAAACGAATTTCTAACGTAGAATGTTTCCCATTTCTTCTCACAATGGGAGACGAACAAGAAAATTCGAAAGACGACAGAGAAATTCGCTTTTCCATCGATAGCTTCGTTAACGATCCCTCGATGTTCGTGATCTGGTAGCCGTGTTCCCCGTAAGCATCGATCAGGACGATCGTGGCGTTGTTACAGAGGGACGAGAGCGAGGCTGCTTTACGATCCGATCTCTCTTTCCTGCTGTCGGTTGCTCGTAGTTTCGATAGAACAGAAGAGGTGATCCCCTTTTTCATCGTACGCGCGCAACCGCGTATAAAATGCACGCAGGCGTGCACCTCTGCGGGACCGAAAGCACCTGCATAGCCGAGCAGCTCCGCGGAATCGGCCGAGAGCCCAGTGTTTTACGACTAACCGTGAAATCGGACTGGCCGGTGTTTGCACGCCGCCTGCGACCGCCTCTCCGCATATTGTTTCCTTCCTGCTGGTTTCTTCTTTCTCCTTTTTTTTCTTTGCTTTGCTTCCGCGAGCCCCTGCTTCGCGATTGCTCCTCGTCGTTCGCAGCACAATGGAGCTTTTCTTTGAAAAAGGAGAAAATAGAAGAGAAGAAAGAAAGAACATTCCGTGGAAGGAAATCGTATTCCGTCGGAAAATCGCATGAAAGAGTCGCATTATCAACTGAAGGAAACATAGACAAATCCACTAATTTAGTTCGTAAAAAAAAGAGAATACATTTGTGAATACATTCTCAAACTTTCACAAACATCTTCAAACGTTTACTGAAACCTACACCCTTGGCATTGATAAATTCGCCGCTCAACACTCCGATACGAAGTGTAAATTCGAGAGCAAAGGATCTAAAAATCCCCCTCAAAACTCCTGAATCCATAGAAACTTCTGTGAGAAGACTCCGTCGGGTAGAATCTTCGAATAAACTCCGTTTCCCTGAGCATAGTATCGATACGAGGGGGGAAAAAAGATCGATGACCCTGTGAGGTCTGGCGTGCGCTACTCGACGTGGAATAGCCAGCGCGGTTTTTCGAGCAGAAACGGCAGAGAGCCACGCAAAAGTGGAAGCGGAGTGGAGGTGCTCGGCGTTGCGAGCGGCGTTCGGTGTTCTTGTGAAATGCGCGAGTGCGGTTCCGAGAAGTGTGCAGGCCGGTGGGTGGTCTCCATTCAGAGATGTTTATGGCTGTGTCGTGGCAAAGTGGCTGTACGCCATAGCGAGAGAGCCATACTCCTTCGTGGCGCCCGCAGGGTCGAAGACCTAGGTTCGTCAGCTTCGTCCAGCAGCAGCCTCAGCTTCTCTATCGACCAACGATCAAACTCACCGACCTCGAGCTTTCTTTCTCGTCTCTAGATTCGATATATTGGTTATACAACCACTGTTCGTTCTTTCTTGGAATCGAATGTTGCAGAAGTTTTCCCTATCCAACAAGACTGCGATGAACGAACTTGAAGATTCCGTAGTTCGTAAGTTTGAAGTAATATGAATCGGATGCTATGCGTGGAAGATGAAGTTGGGATTCCAATTAACCTGGAGCAGATTAAATAAGATTCTAATGGACGAAGCTCAAAGCTTTCGCAGATTCGATTTCATGCGGTAGCTGGTATACGTGGAAACGAACGCATCGCAGGCTACAGTCCTTTGGTTGCGCAATCCTAGCAACGCGGAGAAAAGCTTCCGAGGCGTGGTCAGAAATCGCGATCACCTCGTTCATCAAGCCACGTGTCCACCTGGCCTCAAAGTAGATTCCCGCCGTAAGTGAAAGCGCGTGCGCTCTAGGAGCCGTTCTCTAGACTCTAGGCCGAGATCGTTCCGTGCCCTAGAGCAAACGCGTACAACGAAGCAGCTTCTGTGCTCAACCACTTTCAGCAACTTCCAGCACCAAGAATAAAGGATGGTAGCTCGTTTGTTTCGTCGTTACTTGTTCTTTCGAACCTCGTCCGGTGTTATATAGACACTATTTACATTGTGTCATGCATATTCTATCAGTTATCGCTGATGCGAGTGACACGACCCATCGAGATTAATCTTGCGATCGTATCGTACACGTTTTTTCATCACGGAAAGCCGCCGATACCATACGCAATACTATTTTTGGAAGATGAGAATTTGATTTGGTACGCAAGAAGATCCTGTCTTGTATCATAGTTCTTACTATTCCTATCTCATCCTTCGATCGCTATATACAACGTTCAATCGATCCAAAATGAGATACACTTCTGCTCGAAACATTCTATTTTTAATCTCATATCGGTGTACGTATAAATTTTGTTTCCTTCTTCGACGCATGATGGTTTTTATATTCGTCTTAAATAAACAAACAAATAATTAAATAATTAAATCCAGCCTCCGCCGACTTGAAATACTTGGTTACCTAATGAAACGCGAGCGTTTCAAGCATCTCATTCTTAGATATCGTAACGCGTTCGACTTCCTGATAGGATTAATTAAAAGCAGCGCAGAATGCGGCTACGAAGTTAAGAATGTAATGCTATAATGTAGATAATCCGTTTTCAATTAAGATCAAAGGTGGAGCATCACGGATTCTGATCCCTTTCGAAACGAGAACGAACTGGCAACGTTTCGAGTGGAACGACAAGAACGATTCATTGATCTCGTTAGACAGCGTTTTAACCTTTCAAATTAAAGGGGCGACACAGGCAATCGCGCAAAAGAAATATCGTTAATTCCGATGATCCGTATCTCGCTCGGTTTCGATAGCGAAATTTTCATATCGTAATTATCATCGTTGGATTTCCAGTACCGTCGACGGATTTCGATCGGACAACGCGAGCTCTGTCCGCTTTCGAATGATGTATTAACCGTTTGGACTACTTTCACCTATGCGGCTCTAACTGTGTCCGTGATTTACGACGTTTGCGCAACGCCTTTTTCTCCTATACTGGATCCGTTGTCCCTTTTCGCTTTTTCCTTCTCGGCGTAGTCCTGTGATCGAACCTTTCAAGGTATCGCTACTTTGAAACCAGTCTGAATCCTTTCTCATTGCCAGTCAATTCGATAGACTTTGATAACACGCATTTACGCACATGTTTACGCACAAACGATTCGACTGCTTGATAATTAAAGAAAGAAGTATCATCCTGTCCGTAGAATCGTTAAGTGGCTAGCAATAACAGCGATACGTCGAATTGAATTTAAAGAAGAGTTGAAATTGCCAGGAGCTTTGACGGGAGAAAATTTGTTTGCTGGTAAAGGATGAAATATAAAAGATCGTAAAGGCATTTGGATGTTTGAAATGGATGTTTACACAGACGTTCGGAGTTGCGTTTCCAAAGTTGTTGGGAAACGTAGCCACGTCATCTACGTCCTTTTATTCAATTAACTCTTATCGGTTCGCTTCTATATCCTCGTGCACCAGGCGCAACCAGTTTTTTCCGTCGGTTTATACGCCTTCCCCTTAATTTCCTGCTGCTGTAGCTCCTCTTCTGCCTTCGTTTCATGATAACCATCCTCCCCCGTGACCGCAAAAAAACATAGATTTTTCCGCGTTTTCACCACCTCATCCAATTAATTTAAATGCTTCCTCTTACGTACAACCCTAACAGCATCGCGCGTCCACGCTCTCGCCGCTTCCTTATGGGAAATCGGCCAGTTTTTCAGATGCTTGTACGGTGTCGATCGCACAAGGGAAAAAATATTTAAGCGTTTGAAAAGAGAATAGCGGTAGCATGGAAGATCGCGATGTTACAGGCTAATAGGGTTATGATAGTGGTACTAAGGAAGTGCAATGTTATGGAATGAAACAAGATACTGAGCTGACGTAATTACAGTAGTAGAATGATATTACAAAGGGGTATAAATTAACAAAGGAGCATATACAGCCGCTATAATTGTAGACTTTTACCGTGAATTTATCGAAAGCTGAGCTTTAAAATTCCAGTTACTTTTTAACTCGAGCTTGCAGACTTTATGTTTCGTTCCATAGCAATTATTACGTGCCTGAATCTCGCACACGAAGCTCACGTTCAACGTTTCCTAGACAGGAGCACGCGATTTAGAAATTCTTTTAATTTCAGTAGCGGCACGTTCGAATCGCGTGTTTTTCGAAGCTCGAGCTTTCGTATCTTCACGATCAGACATATCCCTTATGACTTACCTAACACTGATCGATCTTCTTGGTGTTCCATATCGTCCGACGCCCATTTCCTTCTCGGTCTTTTCAATCCCATTTGAATCTCGATCGACCATCGATTCTTCACGATGGCTCGCGCTTGGAAAGAAGCCAGCGAAACGTAGAAAAGCTCGTACGTGTTCTTTCGTCTGACTTTTCTTTCTGGAACTTCGTATATGGCATATCGTTTAGCATACAATCATAGCGTTGCACTTCCTCCTACCGTGTTGTTCGGGATGGTTGCATCTGCAGGGTCTTCGAATGGCCTCCCATACGAGGCCAGGTGCGGTCGATCGAACGATGATAACGTCGCGGTGCCGATATTAATCGATATTCTAATCGGTTAATCGATGCCGCGGGCCTCTTTGAACGTAATATCCGCTCATAACGGGCCACTTGTGCTTCTTCCTGGCCGATGATAATCATCGACGAGGCCTGAACGCGTCGTCGAGGCCACGAGGAAACTAACTGTCCGATCCAACAACGACCGTACTCAGTTCCACCACTTTTTTTTCCTCCTCTGAATATTGATTTCAATACAGCGATGGTTTCGTGTGGGAATTGATTCTCGGTCGAAGCTCGATTCTCACGGCGAGTGGTATCTTTCGAGCTGCTTCTGAAATGGAAGAATTCTTTAGACGCTTTCAAGACAAATTAGCTGACAAAGATCATTCTCTGGGACTATTTGCGCTCTTTCAGAATAGAATTTTAAAAGAAGTTGCTTCAGAAGCTCTTCAACGACTTATACGCATTACGATAAAGGAACTGGAAGGCAGCCAGTAGGTGTATACACGTCAGAAGAGCATTAACGCGTGTATTTGAAACAGGAACGGCTGTATATTTCACAGCTTTAGAATTAGTACTACATTACATACAGAGAGATCCTGTAATAGATCGTTACAATTATAATATGTACGGAGAACTCGACTTTAGTTTCATTCCTAGTACGTCTGACAGTCACCAGTATCATTTAAAAAGATAGAAAGGAAAATGTTTATCACTAGTAGCAAAGATATAAAAAGAAAGTTGATAGATGATACAATGTACACAGAGTCTCGAGGCCACTTCATATCGGATGGCCTCGATGGAATTCATCCGGAGGATTGGCGCGGCACGGCTGCAACACGGGAGAAACGCACGAACGCGTTATTTGAATTTTACCGACGCTTCGCGGCCGTTCGTTCGCGGAATCCGCGCTTTACCGACTGCAGATCATTTGCGCCCTTTCGCCACTTTCGTCACACCCTTGCCAGACGATCATGAATTATTCAGGGTTTCGCCGCGGTCCCTGCGAATCCGCGCTTTTGCCGGCCGGTTAAGTTCACCGTGGCTGCGTTTCGAATCTCTGCTCCTCCCAGCCTCGGAATCCATCGGATTCTCTCTTCGAGCAGCTCTCCTAGGGAAGTACGATGCGTTTTGCATTTGAATGCCGGCCACTTGGAATTATCCGGCTGTCTCCTTTCTTTTTCCAGCGCCTTTTATCATTTCACGCATCGGGAAACTTCGAGAACCCAGAGGATCGCTTCTTCTGTACACGGACTGTGTCGATGCGTGTTTTCTATGAATCGATGTTTGACGAGTAGAGAAAGAGGAGAAATTATTCTGCTACCAAAGTCGTTAAACCTTCAGAAAACTAAGGCTCGAACCTACAGCTTCGAGCTTCGAGTCGAGAGACTCGAGTATCTTGCAAAGTTAATGTGTCAGCGGAAACATAATTGTCGACGTTGCATAATCCGGAATTACGCGACGAATTCAGGGGGGTTTCACGATGCGGCTGACGGCGACGACCTCGCGGCGACCTTCTTCCCTTCGGCAGCGACTCACGCGAGAACAATCGAGGCGAAATTCAGCGCGGCTGCCGGCGAGGAAAGAACGTATTATCTCAAATCGAGGATCTCCTCCGCTTCGACCGGATGTCGAGGCCTCAAGGTTTCGGCGCCGACTTTGACCGTGACGGCTGCCTCGGGGCTGTCGGCGCCAATTATTCCTGCTTGCTGAAGCTTTCAATTGTTGTGACAACCACGCTTTTTCTTGAGTAACAGATCTTCTTTGCACGATTCATTTTTACGAAGGTGTAAAGTATCTCTTCTCTCGTCAGAGAGCACACGTTCAAGGAATTCGATTTTTAAAATACTTTTCATGTTGAAGAGTTTGCGTTGCTATTTCGAAATTAAAAAAAGATGCACGTGTGAGCGTTGAAATATAAACGATTGTGCGAATCGGGGAACATCGATAACGTTAATGACGAACAGTTAGACGACGTTGACCGCTTATCTGCGGCTCGCGAGAAAAGCCTCGGCCGAGATCGATGCATCGATGCATACAGCCACGACCAGGGAACATATAAAATGCACGGGTTATTGTCGCCGGGACCCTTACCGACAGCTGCTCGTTAGTTGTTGCCAGCCGCGGAGGTGAACCAGTCGAACCTACTCTTATACTGGGTGTTTCCCTTCGAACCGATTATCGCGACTGTCCCAAAGGTTTTTGTCAGAAGTGCATTTGGAAAGTTAGTAGAAACGTTACTTTCTTCAGGCTCTACGTAGCTATATCGTATTACGTACTCTTTTCAGAAATCCATTGCCAATGCTAAACTCTGATAGAACGATCTCTGTATGTTCGAAAAGTTTATTACGAAAAACTGCCTACTGTGTATTACGAAAACGACGCTTGTACTATTTTTATTTCCTTTCCTTATCTTCTACGGATACCTGGAGATATCAAATAAGAATTGAGAAATACCGAAGACTGTACTTAAGATGCTAACAAATTTCACAATAGATACGCGACCTCCGCTTCGAAAGCTATCTGTTACCTACATTATCTACCTTCTGCAAAGTATTCTATCGTTTTAACAGAGCTCTGAGTGAACTTTGTACACTGAGAACGCGGATATGTCCGGATGGAAGAATGAAAGATGGCTTCGATTTCCGCACGGAGAGAAATTCTTCCGGGCGAAGAAGAAATGCCCGAAAAGCGAAAGAATTCGATGAAAATCGTTCCGAGAGGAACACCCTGTGCTTGTGCCGAGTGGAAGGCGAGCACAGCGCCAGAAGAGAGCAGAGGAGAAGAAGAAAGCAGGCGAAGGCAAAGTAAAGGGACAGACCACGCCTTGCGCCGCCTTGGCAGTGGAGAGTTCGCCTCCGCTTCTTCGCCTCACCTCGCCTCGAGCATAACTAATATATCGACGGGTCCGTGCCCCTCGCCTCCCTCGCTCCTTTCCGCCCCCTCGTCCTCTTTCACCTCTAGCACCGGCGATCCGCGATTCACGTGATCCCTCTGACGCTCGAGCACTCGCGAACACGCGACTCTTCCAACAACTCTCGATGCTCTTCACGCTCTGGCCTTTCACGCTCTGATTCGAGATATTCCGATGCGTTTGCAGTCTCGAGAAACACTGGCAACAAGCATCGACGAATACAGGCAATTTTCAAACGTTTTATCAAGGAAAATGACTTTCGCTGGGAATACAGACGAAATGGTCGAATTTTGAGGATTACGGTTAGATATTTCGTCTCTGAGAATTCAGACGAACTCGTTGGACGCACGGATAAGTTTCGTAAAAGCATTACGAAAAGATCAACAACTAACAAAGCTGGTTTCAGAACGGAGGATACCATTTGCTGAATACGTAGGTATCGCTGTTCGCTACCAAATGATTGGTATTTAACAAAGTTGCATTTTCGTTCCAGAATGCAAGATATAATCTCCTGTACAGTTAGAGGAATACACAGATGCAGATTCATCGAGTATTAAGAAAAAAGATGAAGAAAGCTGCAACCTTTTTTAGAGTAGGACGTTTAGATACCTGCCATTTCCTGAATAATTAAGATACACGTAGAGGAAGGTTTCGCGGAATCGCGAGAAAAAAATTGACACACTACGCGTGTCGCCGGTCACGCCAGCAGATTAAGTTAATACCCTCGAGATCGTATCGTTCGCAAACGAGCGTTACGCGGATGGGAACAACTCCACGAAGGTCTCGAGCACGGTGTCACTGGGTTACTGGAAAATTTTCCAGACCAGCAATCGCGACAGCAGCCGCGGCTACTCGCTCACATTCCATTCACGATCGAACCTTTATCGTCGTTAATTGAGTCGCCAGCGTATCGAGCACGTGTTTCCCCTATTTTAAATTCAGCAATGCAATCTTGAATTAAAACTTGATCTTTTGTCCTAAGCCTGTCCGAACAGGAAACACGGAAGAAAAATCAAAAGGCAAAGGTAAAAAGTTGAAAGAGCAAAATGCAGAAATCTTCGTCGAAAAGTGACACGAGTCAAAAATAAAGCAGACTTCTTTGACAACGACGCACGTTTTTATTCGAACGCGTGGAAAGTTGCAAAAGTTCTGAAAGCTGAAGGAAAAAAACCAACTTATCTTCCAGCTGAAAGGTTCGAAAGCTTGAGAAGGTTTAGACAGGCTACCGACTATCACGTATCGAGGTGCAGCGATTGACGAAAGATTCCGCCGCTTCTCACAGTGTCACTGGGTTAGTGGATAATTTTCCAGGCGAGTAAGCGCGCCGCGTGAGAGCGAATCCGAGCGAGTTGCATTGCGGCAACGCGATTCGCTCGAACGTGCCTCGATAGCGGAGCACGGGCACGAGAGCCTCGTAAACTATTTGCGTGACCATAAAAATCGAACGGAACATTAGCAACGCGCTTGCTCGCTCTGATATACAGAGCATTACGCGCGGTTAATTGCCCGCGAAATTCAAAACCTCCGTGTTTTCCACTTGCAACCGATCATTCGCCATTCGTAACGCGCCTGCAAACTTTACAAAGATATCCGGCGAAAATTCGTCCACTCTACCGATTGATTCTTGTTCCTGACACTTGTCCCACTTGTAAATGATTAACTTTGAACTTTTGAAAAAATGAACGATCGAGGATTTTGAGATTCGCCAGGCGATTTAGAGCACGAGACCAAAAATCGA
Organism: Bombus impatiens; assembly: GCF_000188095.3. Taxonomy (NCBI): domain Eukaryota; kingdom Metazoa; phylum Arthropoda; class Insecta; order Hymenoptera; family Apidae; genus Bombus; species Bombus impatiens. The sequence continues at coordinate 2,310,483 of NT_176967.1, forward strand.
ATGAAAGCGTCGTTAAATCCGAAGATAATTCGATAAACAAATACTCGAGCTATCTCTAAACGAAAAAACCAAAGAAAATGTGTAAAATCTCAGCGTTCCCGCGGCAACATGGTATAGACGCGAATTAATAGGCTCGTCGAGCTTCCGTTCCGATATCGAGCGAAGTAAAAAGCGAGCAAGCAGCGATCAAGAAAGCAGGGGGTGGGGGCCGATTACGACGCGATCCGAGGAGAAAGAGAAACTCGTCATCGAGAGCTGCTCGCCTGCAGGCCATGAGATCGCTTTAATCGGTAACCCTCTCGGCTGCTAAATAAATAACATTGTATTACACACCGTCGCCGATCTCCGCATCTCACGGAAGACGAAGGAACGCGCGGATCGTTTTCCCAGGCGTGTGCCTGTGTGTTGCACTCCCGTTATCGTTATCCTCTCTCACGTACGAATCGACGCCGCGCGCCGCCCGATTCAGCCTCACGACCGCGCGAAACCCGCGCCCGTTCACGGTGCTGCTAACGGTGATCGATTTTCCGACCACGGGAACGATATTACTCGTGTAAACGTCGGTATGGTTGACCTACGGGTTCTTCTATTTTCCATTAATCTCCAGCTAAAAGACCTAATTCTAATAAAGGACCTATGATCCAACGATACGAAGCGAAGATTAACATTATGATAAAGATGGAAGAAGATTCCAGCAATGTTCATTTACGGGATGAAATAGCAAGCACTTGACACTTTTGCGACGAAACGCGATAAACGTTAAAACATTGCAACGTCGCATCGTGCCAAGCGAAGCTTCTTAGAAAGATACAGCTGCCTGTTTAAAAGGTCCCGCGTACCGAGAATCAAAAACTAGTTTCACCGTGGCTCTATCGGACGGTTCGCACATTCGTCCTCTGCTATCAGAGCGGACGAGCATTTTTACGTGACGAGACAAAGAAACGAGTGTCGATAACGGTGCCGTTTCCCTTGTCTCCTCCTCCCCTTCCCATATCTCAATCTCCGCCTGCTTTTCTCTACGCGTTTTCTTCCATCATGGAACATCCTCTTCTTCAGCTTAGAGATAGACGCTCGATCTCACGGATTTCCACTTTCGATTCGTTCTACATGGAAAATCGTGTTCTCCGCGTGAGAAAATCGCGTTCGCTACTGGAACGCGCCAGAGCCCTTAGTTGCTTCTTTTCTTCTTTCGTCTATTCTTTTCTTCTTTCCGTACTAGGAGGAACGATCGTTCGAGGCTCGATCGTTTCACCGTTGGAAATTGTGCGTTGCTGGTATACGTTGGTGAAACGGAAACGAAGGGCCACAATTATAGCAGTCGTTACTTTTCCCGCTGTAACCAGAGTGACTATGTATCTCTCGGTCGATTAACTATGACCTTCGCCGCTCTGGCGAACGTAGAAACTCGGACGAACACTCGTACGCGAACATAACCTCCTTCTATTTATGTACAGGGTGGTCCGACTACCTCGATGCTGACTGCTGTTTGAAATTTGTACGATCGTGTAACTCGTGTTCGAATCGTGTTCACGATAATGGCGAACGTGTACTTGCTTATAGTTGATAGTTGAACGCTGTGATCGATGCAAAACATTGGTTGCATACGTCAGTCCTAATGTTGGTCCTGTAGTCCGCGCGAAATAGATTGTCAAGGTCGCTTTGCCTGCTTCGAGCAGCGTCGATAGTCACTCTCCTCTTTGTAATTTTGTTACGTCCATGGACGTTCTTTGATCTTTTCCATTTGTAATATGAAAAGAAAAGGGATAATATGAAATAGTAGAAGAAGCGAAAAAATATTTTCTCACAGTCTTAAAATCGATTTCCTTCATAGTCGAACTTTCTTTCCACCTATTTCATTTACCTTCTTCCATTTACTTTCGTTTGCGTAACTTAATCGTGAGAAACTTAAAATCGATATCTCGTAACGATACCGGCAATCTCTTCCCATAACCGTAACTCGAAACTGATCTTTGAGTTGCGTCAAAATATTCACTGGAAGAAAACGTCGTCCATCGAGACCCTTTTCCAGGCACTTCCGACGGACGCCTCGATTAATTGCCTCGATTAAGGAATCACCATAATAATCGTGCGCGCGATCGAGGTCGACGTTGGGTGGAAAAGCTCGCGTATCCTGCACTTAGAAGGAAAGGGTGCAATTATATTTGCAAATAGGCGAGTCCCTTGCATGCGTGGCAATGCAAATCGCGTCAAGACCTTTGACTACCTGAGCTTCGAACAAGATAGATAAAGATAAATAAAGAAACAAACTGATTTGAGAAACTATCGATTACGTGGATCGATTGCCAAAACAGACGGACTTGTTTCTCTAATTTTCCCTTCTTGAAAGTTGTCACGTTAATTTTTTCTTTAAAAAACAAAAACAAAAATCGGATATAATCTTCCGAGATTAACCTTCTCAGAGAAAAGAGCAACTTTACCTTTTCCACGTGAGCTTCTGCGTCCGCATTAAAAGATATCTCCCAACAAAAAAAAATAAACCTTCGTGAATATCCTCTTGTGGATAGCGACTTTTTACATTGCGATCAGGATGCTTTCGGACGATAGGCAAATACTTTCTGTAGCCACGATATCTCAGTCGAACATTCGACGTACGCTGCTCGTTACCTGTTGCTGCGAAACAGACGTTGACCGCAACACCTGCGGAAATCACGGAAGATCACGGAGCTGGTTGCGCAACCAGAGGGCTAGAGAACGAGGCGTGATGGCTGGAAATCAATTAGGGGTATACGTTGCATCGGCACCAATTAAGTTTTCTCCGGGCGACAATGATAAATTGTGCCGGGCGTCTATTGCGGCCGGCCGATTATAAAGGTCACCGAGTGAAAGTGCGCGGCCAATTAATACCGATCGATACGGAGCGCGATCCGTTCCGATAATAATTACCCACCGCATCAAGTACGCGCGAAAATCCCGTCTGTGCAATTGCCAAGCCGTGCAACCTGTACGTAACGATTTTCATCGTTGGCAACGTTCACCTTCTGGCTCGTCATGCTTCTCTCGATAAACCATCGTTCCGAGAGAATGGATATTCATGAAGGGAAGCTACGCGAGAAACAAACTGTACCATGTAGGCAGATGTAATTTAGGAAACTGTCGGGTTATACTTGATCGTATTTTGGATTATCACAGAGATTTGTTTTACGCTCGGTCGTCATTTGTTTCGACTCGAGGCTGATTCGAGATTTGTATTTTGTCAGCATCTGTCACGAAAGGAAAAAGATTATGACATAGGGTTTCTTGATTGTGCAAAAAAGGAAAAAAAAAGAAGAATCTATCCAATAAGACGATGACAGGATAAAATTGCGGTATCCTAAAAAGGAGACGAAGAGGAATGATGCCTGCTTGCGCGTGATAAGTGTGATGTATCTGCATACAGGGTGTTTCAAAGCTGCACGTTCAATCGCTGATCTAAACCTCGTCCATCTTTTCTATCTAAATTCTCCAACATTTTATCGAACAGGAAAGAAACTAAATTGACAAATTTGTATTTTAAACGAGTGTGTCAGGATCTCCTCTCGACTTTGCCATCGCGATAAAACTACCTATACAAGATTTAGAGGTTAGATCGGAGTTCGCAGAATTCGGAGTTCTTTTCCGGTCGACCACGGTCAAGCCGAATGGAGCGAAGCGATCTGGGTCGGCCGATTGCTAACAATGCGCTTTGTGCAGCGCGTGCAGCGAAGGAAGGAAGGTACGATCTACGTGTGCATCGGAAAATAGCTGGCTGCTCGCCTACGTGCACGTGTCATGCAGTTGGCTCATTCGTTCCCTGCTATTTGTTGTTACATTTTCTCCCTTTGACAAACTGAATCTAGTTTGAATGTCCCTTTGAAACACCTCTGGACTCGCGCCTTATGTTACCGTTACGCGGCTTCATGTCGTATTCGCTACCCTTATCATTTGAATTTATTGGTCTTATCGCAGTGAGCTATGGCGATACGTCTACTTTCCGTACATGACAAATATTGGAATTTTCGCGAATAAAAATTTCCAAGTAGCAAATAGATGCAATCGTGGAAGAGTAAAAATAATAAAATTTCAAAACGTCGCCACCTTTAGAATTCTTTCGCCAGGTATACGTACGTTAACCCCAAAGGTATCAAACGATCGAACGGGAAAGAAAGGTTTTACAGCTCGATTTTTCCCTTCCACGTGCCCCGAGTCTCGCCAGGCTACGCTCTTCCCACGAATTTCATTCTCGATAAGCGGCCAAGATTTAACTAAGATTCTCGTATTAGTACGGCTGAGTAGCATAACATGGTTGAGAACGGTACATGAGACGGCGACAAAGGCCGCTCAAGTAACTTATGGGTATGAACTCTGCAAAAGGACTTCCTGTATGACCTCTGATCGGGAAACAAGGCCGTGGCCACGAGCTGACTCGTTCCACCAGCTAGACGCCGCAAGTGCGGAATATTCTCACCGTGTTGCTCCATCCTTCGTTCTACTTGGTCACGATGCAAAAACTTTATGAAAAATTCCGATTGCCGATAAGAGAATTTACTTAACCGGCTCGATCATCGTTTTCTCGGCGAACTCGGAATAATTCTACCGCTGGAGCTTTTCCAGAAAGCTGAGACGTAGAACTGTGTTTACATAGTTTAGAACTGTGAAATACCGTTTGACGATTTTGTCAATTGGCTGATTTTTATTTATTTATTTAATTACGAACACCAGAGGAAAACTGTTCGCCAGAAGTGGCACGCGCGACAGTTCACCAAAATCGTCGAAGAGGAAGCGGCGTGCCATCGAGTAGGGGGGAACCCACTTTGCTTGGCAATCGCGTCACGCTCGTTTACGCTAGTTTACGCCAGTTTACACAAGCGATATTATGTTAAGACCCATCTTTACGAGGGCCGACAACGTCTCGTGGAAAATATCCTCGGGTTTCGACGTTATTGGCGAACGGAGAAAAAGAGGAAAAGAAAGAAAGTAAGAGGAACGCAGAGTTGCTGGAAAAGAGAGACGAAAGCTGTGTGTTAGCAGCAAAGCGAATCCCAAAGCGAAGTGTTTCCTTCGAGACGATCGCGGCTGAGATATGACGTCCGACTGGCTGCCAGGCTTTGAAGGGCTTCGCAAACGATCGGTCGTTGAACCGCGAATCGTTCTTGAAGCGTTACTCCCCAACGATGGGACGTGCAAATTTCACTGGCCGACATTTGCCTGTCTGGAATTTGAGCATCCTCCGCTTCGGGCTATTTCGAGCCTGTAGCACGTTCTGAAATTTGTCTCTATCAAAGAAATTTTGAGTGCCAAGCTCTTGGAGTTTTTTTTTTTTTTTTTTTTTGAATTTTCTAGTTTACGCCAGTTTACACAAGCGATATTATGTTAAGACCCATCTTTACGAGGGCCGACAACGTCTCGTGGAAAATATCCTCGGGTTTCGACGTTATTGGCGAACGGAGAAAAAGAGGAAAAGAAAGAAAGTAAGAGGAACGCAGAGTTGCTGGAAAAGAGAGACGAAAGCTGTGTGTTAGCAGCAAAGCGAATCCCAAAGCGAAGTGTTTCCTTCGAGACGATCGCGGCTGAGATATGACGTCCGACTGGCTGCCAGGCTTTGAAGGGCTTCGCAAACGATCGGTCGTTGAACCGCGAATCGTTCTTGAAGCGTTACTCCCCAACGATGGGACGTGCAAATTTCACTGGCCGACATTTGCCTGTCTGGAATTTGAGCATCCTCCGCTTCGGGCTATTTCGAGCCTGTAGCACGTTCTGAAATTTGTCTCTATCAAAGAAATTTTGAGTGCCAAGCTCTTGGAGTTTTTTTTTTTTTTTTTGGAACTTTATATTTGGACAAGTTTGATATCGCTGTTTGTAAAATACGATATTCCTCGAATTTATGAAATTTTTCATCGTCGAGTAGTCATTTGAAATTCCAAGTTCTCGTATTGTTCAACCATTCTTGAATATGGTATTAAAGAAGGATATTTCTTCGTAAGAAAATTGTGAACAATAGCATTCACGATTACCATAAAATTTTACAGCCGTCACTAGGATTATTATCGTTAAACGTTAAACCTTCCCATTGCTTTGTGGCACGACAGTCGGCATATAATAGCAGAAAGGAAGTAATTAAAATTCGATAAAAGGGAAAAGCGTCAGCTGCGTTCGATTTTCGTGTGGCGTACGGATCCTGGCGAATCCTACGCCACTGCGGGGTAAGAAGGAGCGAGGAGGAGGAACAAAGCGACCCACGCTGCTACGGGTATCATCATAGTCATATTCATACGCGAGTGTAAGGGCATTTCAGCACTGGGACAATAGCGAGAGCGAATTTTTTCGCGGCTGGATTGCAGCGTGGCTTTTTTGTAGCTACGCGACGAAGCGACGTCGACTGCCAATAAAGGTCCTCCTTTATGAAGCCTGCTGTAAGTACCTGGTCGCAGCTGTCCGCACGGAAACGGGCCACTGTAACCATTCTTTGTTTTCCAACCTTTCAAACATTTCCCCTCTCAAACGACCATTCTACCGTAACTTAAAAAATTATCGTAAAATGTTTCGAGGACGTCGCATCCCAAAGACGAAGGCTTAAGAATCCTTACCGTCTCGGTTGCAACAGCTTACAAATTTTTCATTTTCCACGTTTTTTTCCACGAAATAACTGCATAGCGTGTTCGAATCGAATATAGTAGCTTGGTTCGACAAAGTTCTTTCAGCGAAAGAAGTTTCACGCGACTTCAACATGATAAACGGTGGCAGGTACAACAATGGGTTCATTACCGAAAGTTTGGCCCAGCTTGGGTCCCCTTAGCGAATCCTGGGCCGGCGAAGGGGTCCGGGTCGGTGACCTCTGCACACCGACGGCCGGACCGCGGCACCGGCCTTTGCGAAAAGTACACGTGCACCGAGCAAACGTCGCTTCTAACACGAAGAATTTTCGTCGACGCTTAAAAATCGTTCTTCAACGATTCATAATACGACGCGTTAGTAAACTATGAAGATATTACTATTTTATCGACCTGTTAATATTTATGGCTTTGGAGACGATAGAACGATCGAAGCGAGAGATTAGATCATTCTGAAACTCGTACCAGTTTGTAATATTTCCTTTTTTCGAAATTTCGAGGTATAATTTTCTTTTGGTTGGTTGCGGTGGTCACACATAGTCGCCGAAAAATAAATACATGCACGGTCATTGTGCGGCCACGCACGATGGAACAACGGCAGAAGGGTTTTTGTTCCAACGTATGGCGTACCATGCGCGGCGACTCGTGTCGTGTCATTCACTCGACGTGATACGACGCCACGAAAGCGACTGCAAAAGCCAACTTCTTTTCGCTCTCGACGAAAATATCCTGTTGAAAAGGATTCTTGGAAGAGTAGCTGAAACTTTCCTCAACCCTTTGAAATTCTTCAAACTGTTTCACGTATCATTCGTCACACTTCGCAAACGTTACATCTTCCAGTTTATCGTTGTTCACCCTATTCTTTAGCGTACGGTTACGGTACGGTAACGACGCAATACGGTGTGCGTTTAACTCGAATAGAAAATAAAATGTGCGGTCTATATTTAGAATCGATCTTACGCAGAGATTCCTCTCGCGTTTCAATTTGCCCGTTGCCTGCTTTCAATGCAAATAAAAAGAGGAGGAAAAAAGAGAAAGAAAAAGGAAAAATCACGTTTTCGATTTAACATCAGACGCAAAATTAATGATCGTTTACGATTATTAATAGCGACGCGAAAGCCTCGACCGTCGTCGAACGCGAATTTCGCACGATTATCGTCGAATGAAATACCTCAGCCGAGGCTCTCGTAGTAATTGCTACGTACCGTCGAGTGATAAATAATTTGCAAATATGCCGCACCGCGCAATGACAACATTGTACATAGGGGCGGGCTCTCGGTATCGATAGTCGCCTGGAGATTTATCGATTCGTTCGATTGCCGTTTCACAAACGCGACCTTGAATCCCTTGCATCCTTTGTCTTGCTCCTTTTTTCCGCGCGTACGTTCATACACCGCTCTATTACTTGCTCCATCTTCTTCTATCGATGGTAGACAATCACCGATGTGCTTTCGCTGATAAGATTTATCGCTTCAGTTTGTCGAAGATAATCGTTGTTTAAGCTTCGTACTCAAACCTCAGATGGATGAAACATGTCCGTTGATGGAAACATGAAAAATCCGAGTCGAAAGACACTGTGATTTCTATTCCGCCAAAGGAACAAATCTTTTCTAACAAGTTGCTTTACGAATCGTTCGAAACTTCGTTGAATGAAAGGAGTAGGTTCGAAAGATAACGGAGAAGCGAGGCGAGGGCCACGTGAGGAGAGACGAAGGAGGAGAGAAGCTATTGACCCGTTTGATTGATTAAAACGTCGAGCGCGTCGCAGTTGTTCGATCGCTAAATGAATTTCGTTCGCCGCGCTAGCCAGGTATACAAAGCGGTGCTTTAAATCTTCGGGGCTTAATAATAATCAGTCTGAAGGCTCGTAACTCTTCGCCGTGAATCCTCCGTCTGGGGGGACGTTGAACGCAACAGGCTAGATGGAACGCCATCGTGAGGGCGTGCTGAAGCATTCGCCCCAGCGAAGTAAAGCCAAGAAGAAAGCTGCGTTTCAAAATATATTTTATGCGCTTACTTTTCTCTTTTCTCTTACTTCGATAATAAGAGATTGATAAAAAGAAGATAAAAATAGACAGAGATTAGAAATATTCAGGTAGTCGAGCGAGTGGAAGTCTGTGGGCGCCATTTACCATTATTAGAAGCACGTTACTGCGCCACCGGTATTATTTTGCGGCGATAACAAATCGTCGTGAAATTTTAATTACCATTTGTATAAAACGCTCGGATATTCTTAGATATTATTAGTCGTTAGGTAAACGTCTGGAACAGCTGTAAACGAAGGCATTTTCTGCCCTCTTTACCTTCCCCCTGTCATCTTTCTCATGAATCATCTTGATAACGATCCACTTGTGCGATGGAATCGACGTATTTCATTACTTATTCGATCATGACCTATCCCGCACGGGTCGCCGCACGTCCTTCGCGAATAATAAAGCGGTCGTTTTAACACTGCAAACCGCCACTGAAATTCTTGATGTTTCAATTGAATTTCAAACGGAGCGTAAAGCGCCGCTAACCATCTTCAAGATGCGTGTATATGTATAAGAGAACGCGAGCACAGGATGGCTGGTGTGTTCGTCTGGCCGTTTATTATGGCACCGAAGGAAATTACGAACGCGCAGCCTGTGGCCGTGGCGGTAGCCGAGTGGTGCGCGGGAATATACGAGTGGCGGTAGGAAATGAACGCCAGCCTCGAAAACTTGGATCAGGTCTAGTGCCTTCGTGTCTCCTCTGACTAAACGAAAATATAGCGAACATCTGAATTTAAAGAAAATATAACTTCGTACAAAATATCTTGGTGTTTCTCTGAAACTGCCCCTTTTTACAACGCGTTCCAGCTTTCGGAAATTTTCGACAGATTAGACACTCCTCCGAAGGAATATCTATGTGTGATCTTAGCTCCGTTTCCAAGACACGAATCATCAACGAACTGTATGCACCACGATACATTGTTTCCCACGTAAAAGAGAGAAGATGGTCAGTATCGCGGAGGGCAGGCCTGCATTCTGCATCGGCAATTTGCATGACCGATGATCGAGCACTGGTGCACTGACGGTGGACTAGGTGCATCGTCATTACGCACTGACCAGATACGATCAAACTGTCGGTAATGATAGTCGCGCGACCCGGCGCACGTACGACGAACGCCAGGG
>NT_176967.1:2320734-2373306 GCF_000188095.3 Bombus impatiens
AGGGTCGCGTTTATTAAATTACGTCAAATTATTGGTACGCTCGAAGGGTCGATTATCGGGGCTGCTCGTTCGACCGCCAAGGATCGTTCTCCTTTTCCCCGATTACCACGGGAAACCAGCACGTGGTGGTAGCTGAGATCTTCATGCTCTTGGACACGGCTCTTTGCCGATCTACCGTCCGTCTATCCTGACACCATTCCTGTTAAGACGGAAAGAGAAAGGGGCAAACGAGAGCGAGATTAGATGTAGGAAAGTTCATTTTCTCGAGGGGAGTAATAAATAATAATATTTTCATACTAAAGTAGGTTATTGTTTCTACATCATTCCCTAGAAAGAACATCTTTCCAATTTTATCCTCCTAAACTTGCTTTCTATACGAATAATCGATAAATCAACGCGAGTCGATTAACGTATCAGCTTTTGATTTCAGATTCGAACCGACGAAGGGCTGAAGAAGGCAAAGAGCGGTCCGGATGGGGCGTCAAGGATCTCCGATGTCTTCGATTAATCAAAACTCGTAGCCAGAGCTCAAGCAACGATGGAGGGACGGATCCAGAGTCCGTCGATGATCCCACCATTTGTCCCTTTTTCTTTTTTTTCTTTTTTAATCCCTCGCAGCCATTCGAAAACCTAACCTTTCGAATCATTCTCGCATCGAACCGCGAGAAACGGTTAGAACGAGAAAAGAGCAAGGATCGCAACGGTATACCGCGTGCTTTCTGCGATTATCAATCGAAGATTTGCATTCAACTTTCATCTCGAAGACGAGGCTGTGACGACGCTAACTGAATGACCTGAAGGAACCGGAAATGGTACTCGAAAGACGGCGCTCACGACTCGCGATCTAGCAGCAAGATCTCTGTAGCTTTAGAGTAGAATAAATCTGAATATCTGACATACTTAAGTAACAATAAGAAACAAGATTAAAGATCGAGGAGACTCAGGGAACGATTTTATAAAAAAAGAAAAAAAAAAGGACAAATTGTAATCTAGAGGAATAAGATAGATGAAAATCTGATTGATCTTTGGAGTCCTGTTTTCATGTAAACGTCAAGAGACTCGGAGTACGATTTAGGAAACTCGCTCTACCAAAGTTTGAGCGACTTTTGTAATTACAGAGATCTCGAGAAATTACTGAGAGATAATTCGTGGAAAAGTAGAGCTGCGTCGTCTTCGAAACGAGAACAATAATCGATTGGATCCAGAACGATCAATGAAAATAGTATCCGAGGATGGTTTTATGAAATTACGAGATCGCCTCTAAAGGAAGGGAACAAAAAATAGCGAATGTAGTAGGCGGTAGAGGATAAGGTGGTCGATTACGGAAGCGCTTCTCGCGATGCGAAGATTGCGAAAAATCATCAGGCACACGATTAGCAGAGAGATTTACGTTAACACGCGCCGTTAGTTAATCTAATAGGGAGCGTAGTTAAGGATTATGAATGCCATAATAATGACTAACTTCTTGTGGTTGTACTTAAGTCATAACTTTACACTTTACTGTTTACGTTTAAGGCCAATTAAGTATGTAAGTTGCATAATATTTCACTATCGGAGTGTCTTCAAGTTAATTGCTAGGCATTTATTTCTACATCTTCTTTTGTTTTTTTTTTTTTTTTTTTTTTTTCGATGGTTCCCGGTACCGGAAGATTCCGTGACGATAGTCGTCGACCCACTGGACAGAGGCTTAATGAATTCTAATTTTTTTTTTTCCTCCTTTCTTTCTCGTTAAAAGGAAACTTCTTTCTGACAGACGTTGTTCACCTTTCGAACGAACGAGAGTTTGACAAATCACCAGCCATTTGTCACAGCTCCGGTTCGAGGTTCGACGAATATTCTACCTGTTACTCACAGAACAGTGAAATATTAACGAAGTACCCTTCCGACTCTCATTTTTTTAGTCTCGGATAATTATCGAGTAAAAATTCGGACGGGTAATCGATTGGTTTTACAATTTTTTTCTTCAATCTACATTCATTTCTGCGTCCAGCGTTTCGAACAAAATCGACGAAAGCCTGTGACACCCGAGATTGCGTAAAGGAACTGTTTAACAAATTCTTTATCGGAAATCAGGTATCGAGACCGCCTGTCGGTTAATGGTCCTGGCCAGACTGCGCGCTCTGGACCTTGGTCTCACATTTGTGATTATTATTTAAGTAGATTTTAAGCGTACTCTAGGTTAGGCTAGGCTTTTTACAATGTTTCTTTAAAAAATTTTCCTTTTACTCTTATTCTATTATCATCGATGAAATTTTACGAGCGGAAGTAACCAACGAACCATGTCGACGAGACGAGCGTAGTTATAAATATTTGAACAAATAATAATGATGATAGAGCTCGTGAATATTCAAAGAATCGTAAGCGAGATAAGAGTTGTGCATTTATACGATTCGAATATCCCGCTAAGAGTGACCATTTTCCTCTCGATTTCGGAGGAAAGGCAAGATAGAACCGGAAGAGAATTCGATTCAAATGCTGATTTGAAAAATAGTTTCATAATAAGAATACGTTTTAATCTGTCGTAATAGTTGTCACAGTTCTCTGTAACATAAGTTTCACTAGTTGTAATGTTAAGAAGATTCTGGATTCTCATGATAAACATTCTATTTTGCGTAATGAATCCGAGTAAGAAGGCACTCGGTCCCCTTTACGATGGAACTCTGTGCGCTATAATCGTTCGTAAACCGAAAACGAATATTTCGTATATCGACGTTCGCCGAGATTTTGCCAGGAGAACAGATTGCAATGCTGCCAGTGTTTAGCGCGTAAAACTCCCTACTTTTTTCCTTTTTCCACTCGACCATTTTATATGATATAATATCCATATTTTATCCTATACATGACTTTGTCCTTCTTTCCTCGTGTCCTTTCTTTGTTAAGTCTAGTTCTTTACAGGGCATTGGGTGTATCATTGTCCGCGTCTTTATGTTGCGCCTGATTGACGTAAAACGATGTTTCAGCATCACAAGGCGGCACGTCGGTTTTCATCATACGTGTTTTCATGGCGAAATACTCGATGCGTAAGGGTCGAGGATCGTTGTGCCTTCGAATGCACGCGTTCGAATGATACGTTTATCGATCGTAAGAACAGACATCCACTTTGTGATTTCGTAAGCAGTTGTTCAATGTTTTTTTTATACTTTCCTTAATGCTTATCTAGGATAGCTTGTGTACCCTAAAGAGTGTTTCAATAAAAGTGACAATGAAATCAATTCCGATCCTGTCTTTCCTTCGCCAAAGATATCACTTTTAACGCGTTTCCTTATTGTCAACTCAACTTGCTCGTTTATTTGAAAATTCGATTATCGAAAGTAACAAAAGTTTCGATAATCAAAAGCAAATTTAGCCTCTGGTGGCGGACGATCGTACTACACTAACCAAAATGGCTCTCGTGCCGGGATACGAATTGCTGTTTTGGCGCGTAATATATTAGTCACTTTTTCAAAATAATCCGAACGAATTGTCTCGTATTTTCGAAAATGAGTATCCTTGAATATCCGTCAACGCGTCATGTAGTTACTTGCGTCCGTTTCCGTTGATATATCGGAATAATTATGAACGTCTATTTCCGTATGAATTATTAGTGTGCGATAATTACGTTTTCTAGTGCATGTGACGAAGGGAAAATTCGCAAATATGGCACCGCGTTACGAAAAAATAATTTTATGTCGTGGCTTGTCTGAAAAGAATGATTCACAAGAGGCTTACGTAAAAACGTTGAAAACGGCAGGTTATTCGTGCGACTGTTTACCTACTTTACGTTTCGAATTCGTGAATACATCGGAGCTCAGGGAATGCCTTCTGTCATCGTCTTCATACTATGGTAGTAATATTGTATATGATTTTAGTGCCTTATCTTCATTCATCTCATTATCTTCTTCTATGCATTCATAGGGTTGATATTAACAAGCCGACGTGCTGCAGAGGCAATTAAACTTTCTGCAAAGGAAGATGATGACATTCTACATCCCTGGAGAATTTTGCCAGTGTATTGTGTAGGACCAGCAACTGAATCTTTTGTTAAAACTCACTTAAGTTCAGACAACTGTTTTGGTAAAGAAGCTGGCAATGCCAAAGAATTAGCTGAATTGTTAGTGGCTTCTGTTGCAAAGAAATCAAAGCCCTTACTATATCCTTGTAGCGAGATAGGGCTAGAAACAATTGAAAAGACCCTTAATGAAAGTGACATAAATGTCCATAGAATAGTTGCTTATAGAACTCTGCCCAGTGAAACTTTGGAGAGTGATTTATTAAAATTCATGGACAATGTGCCCAAAATATTTGTTTTCTTTAGTCCATCGATAGTAGAACATATAGTAGCTCTATTGAAAAAGAAATTGTACGATATGAACAATATAAAAGCAGTTGCTATTGGACCTGTGACTGAGCAAGCACTAGTCCATGCTGGTCTGAAAGTATTTGCTACTGCGAGCAAACCTGATCCAATATCTCTATTGAAGGCCATTAGTGATGCTGAGAAAAGTGGACTTGATGAAAAGACTGAATGAAGAAATTGTTTATTGTTGTGTTATGTAAGTATATAATTATTGTTAATCTATCGAAATTGTATTTAATTTGTTGATATTATACCACTAAGAAGATAAAAAGTGATAATAGTCATTTTATCCATGGTCCAGAATTACATATTACAAATACGATAATGTGACCTCAATAGATTAAAATATGTCTTTGTTTGTATTTGTCACCTTTACGTAATCTATATATAATCTATTTCTATAGAATATTTGTTGGGATATTTATTTAGTAAATTCAATCAGTTCATAGATTGACAGATATCAGTAAACTTTATTTTGGTTATAATAATAAATATCTTATTTTATTTAACATATTGATTAAAAAAAAATAAGATTACCATTTATTTACAGTACGATGTTATCTAGCTCTTATATGACACTCTATACATTACTATATGCTATAAATTATAACAATGTTTATGTCAAAAAACTGATATAATCAGAAAGATCACTTTCCCATCTATAATAAAGGGAATTATTTGTGAACATAATGAAACTGCGCTACGCAAAATATTAATATTTAAAAATAGTACGTTTTAATATATAGAGTGAAAGAACAAATAGTTCGTAAAATTGTGCGTGTCAGTCTTAACCATTAACACTTTACCAACCGATAACCAATTAATCGGTTTTTTGTCTCCGACGCTTACCGACCGATAGCCTATTAATCGGCTTTTTGTTGCCGACCATCTTTCTCATTATTTGAGCAGTAATTTGTTATTTAGTACTAAGATACCTTCAGCAATGGAGTGTCAGTTGCGTTGCTTTGTAAGCTCTCACAGTTTTATACCAATTTGAAAAACTTACCGTTCGCGATGAACGAAAAAAATGGTATTGGAGAGTCTAAACCGAAACAGAGTCGGCGTCAGGGAGAATCTGTGCCTCAGCTGCCGGTCGGACGTACGTATGCTGCTGAATCGCAAGCGGTCAGTAAAATGTTAATCCAGAATGTAGGATTTTCTGTTATTTCTTACGAAGGTGTATCTGTATGTGAATAATTATTAGAAAATACTGCTTCTTAAAAACATTTATAATACTCGGGACGATTATGTTTCTCATCTCGTATGATCTTGGATGATAGAGCTCGTAATTCGTAACTTCAATATCTACTTCGATTGACTACGTTACCAAGAAGGCACGAAATATCTGCTCCCACAATCGTGGATTGATTAGCGTAATAAGGCTGGGGTGGATTTCCTCCGTTATTATATTTCATTTGGACAGCAGTTTCATAATCAGGTGCTGGTCTATAGGACGGAAGTAAGGCACGTAAGTTGTTGATGTCTGTAGACGACACGGATACAACGGGATACGGTGACGTTGAGAGATCATTGTAACTAGTCCATCTTGTGTGACCCTCTGCATTTCTGTTATCCAAATTTACCGATACCGCATGATCTCCCGAATCGTTCGTGTCGCTGTCCTAAAATATGATACAGAGATTTTACTTGGACGTGTTCTTGGCGCAATGTTGCGCTTGAATGAAATACTACTTACGAAATAACCATTAGTTGATCTCTCCATTGGCCGAGATTCTTGATGTTGCATGTAAAATGTGTGCTGTGCTATACATAAACGCCACACATATTTTGCATTGCGCGATTCGGTAAATATGAATTGCTTTGGCTCCTCGCCTTCGGCTTGACATTCTATTCTAAACGTCTTTTTGTGATTGATCACATTGCTTATATCTTTCCATCTGAAGCATATATAAATCTCCACTATAGTTGCTAATTCAGCATGTAATATATTTTTACGAAATAAATACCTATAGAATTGTGTTGTCTGTGTGTTAGGATAGATGACCATAATCCCATTGACAGATATTCCTAGTATCACTTCATTATTTCCATTGTCCTGTAAGTCAAAGTCCTCAAACTTGTTGTGTTAAAGACTATGCAAACTGTAGGATCAATGTGAATACCTTAGTAGAAAATGTTTCATTTCCATATCCCTCTAGCTGCATAACAATAGAAATGTATAGTTCCTCTGCTGCAGGCTGAGTAACACCAACCAGATTCTTGTATTGACATACAGCAGTATGCAAAAGAGAATCCGGCCCTCCAGGATCTGCTTGAATAACATCCTGAATAATAAAATGAAGTAAGAATCAAATAAGACGTATCTAATAATTCTTTTATTGGTAGCTGTCTTTAATTACCTTGGGAAATAATGTACATTGTTGCAAGCACTCCATTGTATGTCGTTCTGCATCATAGTTACCAAATTCTGCTTGCATCAAGTAACTTGCTAAAAGAGTTGCTTGCCTAGAATTACACTGAAATCTACTTTCCAAAACATCGCTTTTCAATTGAAGATAATAATGATACCTAAAAACATGATATTAAAGAAATAAATGGTAATAGTTGAATGATATCGAAATATTTAAGATATTACATACCTTGTCATTTCATCTTGAATGAGTTGCACATCAGTAACATAGTACATGACCCTCAAATATAGACTGAAATTTTTGGCTTCTTTTTCCAATTGTTTTTTCAATGGTTTGTCCATGTCAACCCATCTTGGAGATGGAGAATCATGCCTCGAAATATAACGTAGACCAAAGAATTCAGGCTGTCCTAATCCTAAACGTTGAGTCACATTGTCCAAACACTCCTGACCAAGGCTATCAATACTCAGTGTGCATTCTATGGAGGTGGTGTCCAACAGTTCTATGCAGATCACATACTGATTTTTGGAGACCACATTATATTGTCGACTTTTCTTCAAATGAAACTTAAACGGCATTGTAATAACGCGTTTAACTGGAAAAAGACAGCATTGGCATAATATTAAACAAAATTATAGAAATTGAATTTTTTTATGTTATTTTTTTATATTCACTGCATTGGATATTGAAAAGTATTTTTCAATGAAAGACTTATGCTGGAGATAACAGTTTAACAATGAAAGAGAAACGAATAAAATACAAAAGAGTGCAGCAACGATGCGCTTTTATTAAGACCGCGAGAGAAAAATAAGTACCGTATAACTACGACCAAACACCGAAATGCTTCACATTCCACGGTACTTTTACTTTTAATTGAAATATATATGCATACACGTACTGTATACATTCCACTCTGTCGAGCATGAGAAATGTATAATTTTTCACGTTTAATAAATCGAAAGCATTTCTAACCTCGTTTTTCACGTCATTAATGCTAGTTACAAAACTGTGGTATATATACAGTTCCTAAACCGAGCTACTATGGCACGAGAAATTAAAACGATGGATTTCTCAGTTAAAACAAATTGAAGATAGCATCAGAAATTTCATAAGAAATACATCAAATGCGTAAAACGCATAAAATTAACATATAGATTATGAATAAAAGTAGTTTTATCGAAAGTGATATGTTCTCCAAATATTTTCCAACTAGATTGGTCATATTTTTGATATCTAGGTGAAAAACACGATCAATGTTATATTTTTTATTAGAAAGTCAGTCAAATTTAGGCTGAAATTGTTGGAAGTTGTTTACATTATGGATAAATCGATATATTAAATCGAAAACTTATACACTAGTGTAAAATTCTACTGATCTTCACTAGAAATAAATATCACTAGGTCTAGTTACCGAAAAAATTCCCTAAACATCTCATTATGCAAGTAACTCAAATTCCTTGGACGTAATATGTACACGATGACTAATGGTCTTATCAAAATTAATCGCTTGCCTTTTATTGCAAATCCTGTTATCGCGTTGGATCGAATAAAATTACGAGTCCCGTGATAAGCGGAACGTGACGCGTGCAAAATTCCACTTGGTAAAGTTTTTGCGTCTTACCTGCGTGTCTTATTTGCAATAATCAAAATTTCCACTACATGGAATAAACAAATGACTACGAAATTTTAATATAATAAATATATTTTGTAACAATTAACAAATTATTATTGTTATACAGAATACAACATTCATCTAAAATAATATAGGAATCAACTTTTTCGAAAACGTACTTTATAAAACACTTTCCGATCAACTAGACAGTTTATTTTCTTCGACTTATCTCTTTTAAATGGAATAAAATTGCGTGGCCGTAGAAGATTGCATTTCTATTTGCCCCATCTTGAACTGTAATCGATGCAACCATCGTAAGAGCGTGGCATTTGATTCTCGACGAGAGGAGGCAAAGTGTTCGGACATTTTGTTGGGTGGAAAGTCTCGACAATTTTGCAAACGCACTTGTAAATGTCCTGGTAGCTAATTATATATAAATTTTTCATGTAAAGATCATCTTTCAAAAACGGAATTATTGGAACTGAAAACGAGCCGCTTTAATGATTCGTCTCACCTGAACATGATGCGAATGTAGTATGGGACTCCAAAGGGGTAACAATTTACTTAACAGGATGGACCCACACTCAAGAAGAGCCTCGAGTAGACTCAGGAAATGCAAATTCACCATCTCAGCCAACTATAAAGGCAATTTTTTATTTGAGAAAGGAGGAGCTCTACTTCTGAGGACTTTTATGAACTTACTACTTTTGAGAATTGAATCAATTCCAATATACAGGGCGTTATCTTGCCCCAGAACTCCAATAAAATATTCATCGTAATATTATGGCCCTCGCTATTCGATGGATTGTTTTTCGACAACTCTTCCAAATACATTGTCCACAACTAAATACAAACAACAACGATACTGTCAAATTGTATCCATAGATGTTAATTAATATACACAGGTACGTACTTGACACAATATGAAAGCATGAAACAACGAAGACATGTGTAAGACCGATGCTTTAGATTGTTCTGGGAATCCAGAAAATATGACTTGCACGTGATCTGCAACATGGCAAGATACTTCCTGCGGTATCGGTTGGGCAGATGGAATCGATGGCCCGTGGGTGTGCGTATTATTATTGCCAGCATACATTGCAGTGTGCGTGAGAGAGCCTAATAAGAGCCAGGATAGTAATCTGATGTGTCCTATACAGTCTACGTACTCTCGAGCTCTGAAAATGACATTAACTTCAGCGTTGGTGAAGTTATCTTAGTAATTAATCTTTAATTACCCTTGCTGTATCATCGAAGGTGCGCTATAGAGCCATGGAAGATATCGAGCGACAGCTCTGTTCTCTATATTATTGCCTCTAGTAATTTCTATCGCTACATATTGCGCGAGACCACATTTCAATATACCACCCAATGTATCCTCGTTTAGTCCAGCCTGCATTCCCTTGCTGTAGCTCTACATCATCGGAAAATTCATTTAAAAATTATTAGTCTCGTTATTTGTCGTGGGTAGGACTATTATTTAATGTTATTTCGACTACCTTCACTTTACTCAAAGTGTGAAAGTCTGCCAAGAAATCGAGCACATCTGACAGCTGATTCTTCAGTGACTCGGAGGCGTTCGTATTGTAAATTGGCGATACGTCCGTTTGGACGTTCTCCAAAGCGATCGTGTTAGGTAACGAGCCTCCAATGTCCTAATCATATTGAACCATAAATTATCCGATCATTATTTTTTAACAACCTTTCCCCTTACCTGAAGCACGAAGTGCAGAAGCAACAGAAAATTCGAATCCGGTATCGTGGTTTTGAATTTGATGGCTTGAATTAATTCGAACACGATGGTTCTTCCAAAGAAGTGTTTGTCTCTGTCTCTAGTGAAGGCTCTGTGACAGAGGTAGCACAGATCCGTCAGGTAACTATACTTTATAGTAGAATTCTGAATGGCGTAGCTCAATACCTTGGCAAAGGGATCCAGCATGCCCTGTAAAAGTATCCCAACTAGATATTTTTCCAACAAAGATCTATAAAGCATTAAAAAAAATTCCTTCCTGGGCCATTGTCTAACCATGACCTGGTCAGGTGAAAAAATTGATATTTTTTTGAATGAAAACACGAGTCTCCAAATAATTTAGCTAAACCAGACCCAAGATCATAAAACAGAAACTCGCTGTAAAACCGTATCATAAATCTGTCTCGAACGAGCATCAAACGATCTCTTAGTCATCGAAAATTCCCGATTATTGCATCGGTCAGCCAGAAGGAATAAATCCTCCGGCACATTTACGTCTTCCCTATAGCGACGACGATCGTGCCACAACGATAATAATCGCGAACATCCACGGACAGGTTATTTACGAGCGGCGAACAGCTGACCTTCGACTGTTGAATGCTCGGGACCTTCAATAAAGAAATCATGATCCTTAATAACGAAGTGGTGTCTTCGATGGATGAGAGCATCAGCACCAGCCTACGGAACAGGCCATCGAACTGCGTCAGAAGACCGCTCCAGGTTGCTGCACCTGGACCCAGACCTGCTTCTAGCGGCAGACAGTCCAGGTAGCACGCTATGTTGTATAGTATTATCGGCAGGCGCTCCATTGGCAGAGATTTCTTTGCGTTTAGAGCCTGAAATATGAGGATACGATCATTCGTGATCATTATAGGTTGATAGCGATCAGTGGCAATTCTTATTGATCGTAACAAGCACTCATATCTGGATATATGTTTCGTAAAAGATTGTCTTATCGATATTTTACTCTCAATCTCCTTTTGTGAATTTTATGACCAAGGTGCGATTTCTTGCATAAATTGTGTTAGTCATGACGTTTATAGCAAACTTGCAGACTTGAAATACGCATAAAAGTACCTCGAGCAATAATTGCAGAGGTGCTATCGGGTTTAATTCGTTGAAGTCGACCAAGGCCTGAGTAACACTCTTGAAGAACTGCATTCTTGTAGATTCTGGAAAATGAAGTGGGTTGTCATAGGTTCCATAGAAGAGGTTGTAAAATCTTCGCACCATTTAAATGCGTTTGGAACATCTGCAAGAAAACTCCATTAGGCGCCAGTTGATGTAGAACACAACGGAGGAATTGATGCGCAACGCTGATTGCGCCACCGGGCAAATGCATGTTGGTCTCGCTTTGCCAAGGGTACATCGCATTGAGGGCCACCCTGCAAACGAAGATATATCATCGAGACACGTTTTTGCAGTGTTATGTTATTTGGAAATAGAACGGCAAAATAAAATTCGAGTCAGACTTTGTCACGACACGTAGGATTTCTGGCAAGAGCGGAGCTGCCAAGGATGGTTCACGATGGATGAACGTGCCTAGGTTGATGATGCATAAACCGAGTTCCTCGTCAGAATATTCCTCCTTTATCGTCCCACATTCCGAACACCTACGACAAATGTAGAAACCAAATTGTGCATCATGCAAAAATAAACATTTATTATTAACACCAAACTAAAAGCTACCTCTCGTAAATGCAGTCGTCTCCGATGCGGAATAAACTTTGCTTCAAGCTAAAATCAGCGTGGTAGGCTTGTTGGGATGCGACATCGAAGTTAGGTTGCAGTTGAGCACCAGACCTATGAACGATAAAAGAAGATCGTAATGTACGATCTTAAATCACGAATAAAAGTGTTAGGAGTGTCTTCTAAAGTTTACCAAGAGTCTGTACGTCTGGATAATGGGCCATCGTGTCCACTGATACTATCCTTTCGAGGCCTGTCTCGTTGAATACGAACGTGATCCTTTACTCTACCTCTTCGATCAGGATCGAACACTCGAGAAGGGTAATCTGAGGATTCCATCGCTGGAGGCGGTGATTCTAGAGCTACCTGCTTGGTCAGTCTTCTCGGACTCGCTGATCTACTTGAGTGTATCTCGTTCGACGTTGGAACTAGAGATGCCGACTGAAAAATCGGCATTTCTTATTTTTTGTGTAGATAGTAGAACTTGCGAAATGAAAAGTACTTTTTACCATATTCTCAGACGTTGTGCTATCTTGCTTCACCGGCGGCTGTGCTTCGCCTTTACCATTTTCATTGTTATTGCTAAATCTATTGGAATCTGACAAATTTGACAGGGTATTATTATCAATTTAAAAATTATACTGACTTTTTCTATTGAATAATACAATTTTACTACCGATTTCTTGGACACCGAGCGCCTGACGAACGTGCTCAACCAAGCCACTGAAGTCTCTGTGAGGTCCGATAGGTAACAATCGTTCAGGCATAGGAAATTCCAACTGCGATATGCTTCTAGGACTCGTTACGTCGCTGGACATACACGTTTCACTATCCTGATCGAACGAGGAGCCTGAAAAAGTTATTTCATTTCTTTCTCATTCGACATTGTGTTTTTTTCTATATCTTCGAAATAGTAGCTAGAATTGTGAAACAGTATAGCATTTGGAAATCTATAAATACTCACTGACTGTTAACACATCCATCTTGGACAAAGGTGATTCAGGCGAACCGTAAGTATCCTCGCAACGTAGAATTCGTTGACCTACGCTTGGCCGTGGAACTATAAAATTATCGAATCGATGAAAATTCCATTTGTCTTTTGTTAACAAAGATACTTACCAACTGGACGAATGGTAGTTCCAATTGGTAGAAGTCTTTCAACCGTTGGCGTGGTTAAGGGATAGGGAGACCCGTGCCAGCTCGGCTGCTGGCCATTGTCGGTGCTCGTGACTTGTGAAGATACCGAACTGACTGCTGGAGAGCTCGAATGGTCACTGCTCGTGACTGTAACCACTTGACTTGGAGACACAGGCGAAGCTATGGTCACACTTTGCTCTATACGCTTCTGACGACCCAGTTGTTTAGTATTTGGCGAATCTGAATTACCGGAGCTTGTTGGGGGTATCTTTTCTTTTTGCAGCTCGAATCTGTAGCGTAATCACATTCGTCTTCCTCAGTACGAAAATGATACAGTGACGTGTTATAGTAACGAAATGGATAATTTTACTTTTGAACTTGAGCTGGCAGAGTGGTTGCGAGAGCGCTGCATAACTCGAAAGGCTTCGAGGAAGCAGTGTCTCCGTTGAAAGCTATCTGTACAGTGATGTTTCTTTCTTGGGCTGCTTTTTCTGGCGCTGGCTTCTCTGGAATCGCTTTCTCTAGAATCCCTTTTTCTGCCCTTTCTGACATTTTCTCGATTCTCGACACAGGAGAGTACCTTTGTAGATCTGGTTGACCACTTAGCAAAGTACTCGTCACCATCATTTTTACGCCCTCGTGAACGCTCCACTTCTTTTGGGGACCAATTTTTGTACTCTATAGAAAAATAATAGAAAGCTAATTAGCATCAAAGAAGATTTATTGGTGGCAAAAGAAATGACATTCTGAATTGTTTTAAGTTGAATCTTCTAAACACCTGATGAGAATCCTCCTCGCTACCAAGAAACCAAGTGGGTCGGCTGATTCCTTCAGATTTCCTGATGATGTTTTGATTGTTCCAATCCATTTTCGTCAAGACGTCGGTGGTGGTTCTAGATCCATGGAGCGAAACACTTCTGGTAACAGCAGTCGGGGTTTCCTCCAGTTCACCGAGCGATCCACCACTGCTGCCATGCAAGGTGCTGTCAGATTTTGGGCTCTCGGGTATTGCAGCCAGCTCGGACTCCGTATCATCCGCATTGATCGAGTAGCTTTGCAGAGCATTCACAATAGCGGAAATTGTAACAAGCAGCTACTGGTGTAAGCACAGGCACGGATGTGTCATGATGTAATTCTCTCTGGGTCCTGGACTATATTCTCAATATACTCTAGGTAACTCTAGAGCCTAGAATCTGCTAGATTGACTATTCGATTAAAAGAAGGGAAGGAAATTCTACTTGATGTAAGAAAGGCCACCTCATAGGTCGTATCTCTTAGCTTTTGCTATTGCTACTTCGTTTCATGCCTATAGTAAAATACGAGAGAATGATGGAAGTATCGATATCTTTGTTCCCCTGGTCTTGAGTCGTATCGTGAAAATGATTCTAAGATCACTATAAAATAAAGTAAAAAATAAATTTTGAATAATCTTATGACAACTTGCTTCAGCTATTCTTAAAAGAACATGATCATTCTAAATGAGATGACGATGATAAAAATCTGAAACAGAATTCAAGAAGTGCAGAATTCGCAAAGACGTCAACGTGAAACATTCCAAGCTGAAGTAGCCTAATGCTCTACCTTTCCATGGGGAATCTATGATATTGACTAGGATGCAGTATTGCTAAGAACTAGGAAGTGTGTAGATCAAATAACCTGGAGTGTTTGTTCGTATAACGGCAGGTCGTTGTGCTTTCTTCCCAATGAGTCTCCATCTGACCATGCGTCGGTCCTGGACTCCGTTGATGAACCGATACCATGGGAGTCCTCATTGGAGGACTCTCGGTGTTCATATCTCCCATACCCATTAACTCATGGTCTACGCCCAGAGACGGTTGTGACACATCTGAAATTCAACAGAACGTTTTGTGAAGTCCAGTTTTCTTGTAGGAATGTACTTTTTATTTCAGAATTATTATCTGTGTATACCACGTGATCTGGATGGCGGACCACCCATCACTACGGTAGCTGGAATTCTTTTGCATTGATGATGCTGCGTGTCCAGGGTGTTTAATACGATCTTGATCAATACTTGCAACTGGCTACACCACGGTTGCTGACCATACTGACACTAGGCACAATGAGAAATGAATACAATTCGATGAAAAGGATAGAAAGATATTTAAAAGATTGTCCATCACACCTTGTACAGTATGACGAGAAGAGACATTAACCAAGATCGTCTGTTATGGGGTTCGAGATACCAGAGACTGTAAGTTGGTGTTTGATGATCAGATGGAGGCACACCTTGCGGTGGACAAGGACAATGTTGAAGGATAGCTAGAACCGGAGGTGTCATCACCCATCCCATCACGTGATTCTGGTCTAGTAGTTGAGGAAGATTCGCGATGAAAACGTTGAATACAGGGGAAACTCTGAAGAGAACCACGGAATTGTTACTTTGGTAATTGGTGTTGTTTCTTCTTTCTATTTTCCTTTTTATTATTATTATTATCATAGAATACCTTAATCGTTGTGGAGAAGTATGAAAAGTGCGTTCTGTTTGGTTGTAACCTAGTAGAAGATACAAATGGCGTAGCACGATTCCTTGCGTTTTTGACAGGGGTTTCTCATCCGTTGGATAAGCCTGTGTTTATCAATATTTTCTATTAATAACGGAGGATTTTGGATGAATCAATTAAAGAAAAAAAACAATTGTTCATTTACCTGGTCCTGTCTAGAAAGGAATTGCATCAACAAGAAGACCAGCAAATGCATGGTTTCTTTGTCAGCTTCTTCCAAATCCACGATTCTGTGGGTGTACCCTGGTAATGCGCTAGCCTCGTCCACCATGTTTAAAGAATGAACGTGACCATCTGTAATATCGAACGCTAGTAAATATGGTCCTTAATCAAAGTTAATCGAGCGAAATAAAACGATCGAAGTTCATAAAAATCTTACCACCATCGCTTGCATTTAAAAATTTTCTAAGACTTTCGTTATCTGCGATCATGCACAAGCAAAGCCTCTCTCGATGTCATCAACGAATTTCTAAGGTTACAAATCTACCTTACGTTGGTCAACACCGGGAAACTATCTACGAACATTCACAGTTATTAGGGTAAGCGATCTACCCACTACCAAGAAGAAGAAATCCATCGATCAACAGATAAATTGTCCAAAGAAACTACACGCTAATTTCTACTCGCTACAACTACACAGAAAACATTCTCTTTCAACTTCTACAAATCTCAATCAAAATCGTCGTTCATACGGACAAACTATGCTCAAAACAACGGGGGAACAAAAGAGTACTCTCAATTCTGAAATTGTCATTTCCCTCGAACGAAACTCATCGCTTACAATTAGCTTCATAGCACAAAACCTACGCAATACAAGAACCAAATTCCCGTATAATCAAATCGATCATCACGACAAAGGAAACACCTTTAACCTTTTTAGTTTAGTTAGTTCATATATAAAAAGAAAATGTCTAAAGCGAGCTCCTTAAAAGGAGGCTGACGAACCATCAAACTTACCACAAAGGTTCCACATCGAACATCCCCAAACATTATCGCGTTTCGCGTACACAGAGGGGACAAAGGGGGTGTATATGTGTACGTGTATACGTGAGAACACAGATAACACAGAGGAGAACGGCCACGTCTAAGGCTAACATCAGCAACGCTACTCTACCTGGTATACTGTTATTAGGTGGGGTGGACCCCAGCAACTGACCCAGTCCGAATCTGGAGCTCTTGCGCTTCAGGATAGGCGCCGAGTATTGCCGGCTGTACACCTTCTCCTTTTCTGCGCGGTTCGACACAGTGCAACACAATTGAAAAACGCGTGTGACAGGTGAGGACGTGAAGTGGTTTTAGACGTGGTTTTTACATGGACGATCGACTAGCTTTCTGTAACTCTAAAGCTATGTAGCCAGCAAGAGAGTCGATAGAGATCGCGAATTGTCGATCGTAAAGTCCTTCGAGAGTTAGGGATTCTCCTTTGGTAATAGAATTTTGGAATATACAGGATGTCTCGAAAGTATAAATCGATCACATGGATCATACTCTGTGTAAGGACTATAATTCTACTAATGTCGGAATCCTCAGCTCTCTTTAAGGATTCATTCGACTTTAACGATATTCTGAAAGAATATGATAAGTCTGCAATCTGACGTGACTCTCAACTTTGCAAGTCAAGATCAGAGGGACATTCTCTGACTCGGACTCCTATGTCTTCGAGTCCGACTCTTTACTGTATTCTTTAGACTTTCATGATTCATCGCCGACAGTAATCAATTTGAAGTGAGTCACGATATGTCGTTGATGAACCGTGAGATTCGTGTACCTTGTTTAGTGTCCTGTCGCGGAATCATCGACGCCGGAGCTGACATGGTGCGTTTGTAGGGCCATTTCGTGCCAAAACTCGCGCTCAGCGTCTTTATAGAGTTTGTTCCGCTTCCATCCGACTGGGACAGAGCTTCCTGCGCTCTGTGCACCTTCTTCATGAAGATTTCGCTGTTCAGGTCCGTGTTTCTGAGATCTGCGAATCGATTCATCGATTAGTATACATAGTGTACTATGACCACTTCGGCAAATTCAATTTTACAGCTGAGTTTACAAACTGACCACGTAAATAGGGTACATCTCCGGATCGTTCCAAATTAATTTGAGCCTCGAGAAACAAAGCATCGAAACGATTCAAGAAAAATTCCCAAGTTAAAACATGTCTGTCGCTGAGGCTATTGTGTAACTGATACAGCGATTGGAGTACCATTGGACGATCGACTATCACTGTATCGAATTGAGTTTCCAAGCAGAGAATCAGAGACTAGAGATATTTAAATTAAACAATTAAATATATTGTGTCAGAATAAATTAATAGATACGACTAGTTATGTATGCAAATCTTACTCTCATAGCTGTATCATGGATGGTACCAAGGTACAAGGTGGCTCTCTGAGCGACATATACGTTGCTGTCGTCCATACTCGCGACCAGATAACAGAACGCGTTTGCTAGAGCAGCTTGCAGACTCATAACATTTCTTAGAGGAGTGGAGTCCATAAATCTAGCTATTAGTGTGACTCTTTCGACTGTTGAGCGTTAATAAATTGAGGAATTGATTTCTTTCAGTTAGCCGATCTCCTTCGTCCTACAGTGTTTAATCGTTATACCTGCCACGAATCGAACGCGCCAATCCGAATTATGGAATTCTTCCTGAATCAGACGCCAGAAAGTGTCCGTTCCACAGGGTAAAGTCACGCAGTGGAGTAACAACGGCACGGTGACCTGGGCTATGTGAGAGTGTTCGGCGTTTAGGAGTTCCCATAGACTGTAGAAGGAAAGAAGCATAATTTAGTTCGAGAAAATCATTTAAAATCACCAAAACGGAGAAATATTGTTACTGAGGTGCAACGAATACCTGATGTTTCTATTCATCTGGAAGTATAAAGATGTCGTTGACAAGGAATAGATAAATATCATCTTTCATGGAAGATGTTAGATTCACATATTAAAGTTCATAAGGAATAACCTTACTTACTTTTTTATCAATAAATTTTCTTGGCACCATATGAAGAATCCTTGATGATCCTTCACCGCCATGTTGAAAGCATCTCCGTAAAGGCACATCACGTTTAAACATTGAAGCATATAGTAGAGTATGTCAGGCTTGTCAATCGTCATTATCTCCTATGAATCGGACAAATAAAGAACAGTTTCATCTCCTAAAGTATCATCAGTTTTTACAAGTACTGTACCTTCAAAAGTTTGTGTATGTACTGTAGTTGTTCAGGAAGATCCTCGATATTAAATCGAAACTTTCCAACGGAGGTGTGCCAGAAGTCGTCCGCCTCATTTTCTGGACTTAGATTCAATGGTTGGTCGTTTTCTCCTATCAGTCGAGGTTTGGCTACGCTCACGGTGGCTGTGGCTGCAACAGAGATTCCTGATCCTTACTAAAGGTGCTTGATGTCTATGGAGAGATTGGTACGATAGCTAGGCAAATATTAAATCTGTGGATTTATGGGATTCGAATATTTCGCGAACCGAAGTAGAATAGACCCATGCTTGGTCAGGCATCAAACGCACGATTTCCCTTGGTCGATAAATTCGAAGTTGCGTTGATCGAAGGTATCGACGTAATTCAGAAAATTCAAATAATTTAAGTTAATTCTACGTTCACTGCAATTTTACATGATTTTCAGTAATTTTAAAATTCGACATCGAACTCGGTGTTCGAAATTTGATAATTATTTTTCGATTAACCACGTTCGATCGATTTCAAAAATACGAAAGGTAGAACCAGGCGAATTTTTTTCTTACCTACGTCAGTCTCAGAAAGGGTAACTGCTCGAGCAACAGCTGACATGACCTTTTCCGTTGGCATGATAGCTGCGAGATCCAGCTGCTCCGAAACTGTCTCTACTGTGGCTGTCATGATCTGTTCGAAGAACTGATATAAACGATCAAAGTAGCTACCTCCGGTCACATAGATTAGCCTACCGTGTTAATGGTTCACACAACGCCATTTTGCAGTAGAAGAAGATAGACAGAGAGAGGCACACACAGTTTGTATTTTTTTTTGTTTTTGTTAGACGAACAGCATGCTGCGTATTTTGTTGTTGCAGAAAGTGTTTCGCACAGAGAGATAGAAAGAAAGACGCTGTGTCTCTTAGGCAGTGTAACAAGATCGTGTAACAAGATAATAGAACATCTCAAATTTGTCAACGAGTGAAGTTTATTATGGCAGTATACCTGAGGCATGTGTGCAAGAACGCCACCGACCGAGTGCATTTC
The DNA here is from genome assembly GCF_000188095.3 of Bombus impatiens. NCBI lineage: Eukaryota > Metazoa > Arthropoda > Insecta > Hymenoptera > Apidae > Bombus > Bombus impatiens. Next base: position 2,340,374 of record NT_176967.1, read on the forward strand.
CGGCACTGGCATACTAATTACCACGTCGGATTTTGAGTCTCCTTTTCGCGCTGTCTCTGGACTTTTACGTCCATGATCCTCCGCACTTTCGTCGACGATTTTCTGAACGTTAGAAGACAGTTGGATTTAAACAGAAAATTACAAAGAGACTTTAAGCGATCTGGTTATCTGATCATCACCGAATGTTAGCGTAAGGGACTCACGTCAGGCGGATAAGCTGGATTTTCCGGTGCCATGTAAGTGACCAATTGCAGGCATAATTGATGCCAGATCACGCTAGATTCACAGTAAGTACACTCAGCGACCGCGCTGCACACGTGACAGTTGTTCCAATTCGATGCAACGATCGATTTCATCAATCGACACGCGTCCCTGCAAACCCACGTGTTAATCCCTGTGTGCTTATCTATGTTCTGCAATTCCATCTGTAATATTTGATACATTTCATTAGATTTCTCGTTCATTCCTTCGTAATCATATTCTACTCTTAGATTTGTATCCGCAAAAATGGATGCACCTGTTTCAATAATATATCGAGCATAAGAATGCAACAGGATAAATTCAACTCCGAATTGGTAGTGAATTCCATGTGTCTCGGTGTTGGCACAACATCGTCGGACAATGGCGTCGATTTTCCTGATTCGTTTTCGACCACAGAACCTGTACATTTTACACATTAGTAAACCTCCCACTATCGCGAAAACGTGAAAATTCACTTCCTTTACGAATCGGTAATTGTCATTTCGACGTACAAATAGTATTTCCTTCCTCGTCCTTCTTCTTCTTTCCTTTACTAGGCTTCTGTTCAGACTCGGCAATGTTCATGGTACCCATAACAGCCACGCCATCGCTGAACATGGAAAACAGTTGGCACAGAGGAATGCTGATCTCCAACATAGTTAGCGTTTGCAGCCAATTCAGAGCTTGTTCTTGAACCTTTGCGCAAGTGTTGACAAATCGTTTCGCCACGAAATTGTACATCTTCTTAGCGTCGAAGCCTAGAGGACTCATGTCCCGATCCAAAATTTTACTGGAGACGATAATCGAATAGTTTTCAAAATTTTCACCAAGAATTTTCCAGGCAAGAATCGTTCTTGAGCGAAGTATTTCGTACCATAAAATCATCTTTAATTCGTGCAGCTCGTACTCCGGTACGTCGTTCACCATGGCCTCCATCCAGTGTGGCATCACGTAGTCCCAAACGTCTGGGGTAATTACTTCGTAGGGGACTAAGCAGAACAAGCGATTTAGGCCATCTTTTAAGTGCGACGTCCTCGAGGCCAATGTTTCCCTTAATTGCAATCATTCGTTTGTCAAAATCAGCTTTATTCGGGTATCTATTTTTTTTTTAATTAATTTCTATGGCTAAATTAATTTTATTACTCCTCGAATTCCTAATAAGAATTTTCAACATTCGCACCAGTGTCCTCCGACTCGAACGTAGTCCGCCGGATGTGGAAGAAGACAGGAAATAAAAACTTCGTAATGAGTTTTCATCACTTCCGACAGCCATCCACAGACGTATTCGGTTTTCAATTTCTCCAATGCACTCTCTGCTTGCCCTATGGTAAAACATCGCGATAGATCAGACGTTGTTCTTAAGAAAACACCTCTTAAAGTACGTTTGAGAATATCACTGGTCGAATTTACCGTAGTAACCGGGTACTTTATCAGTTCGTGTGTTTTCGAATGGAAACGATACAAAAGCGGAATTTTGGATCACACAGCAAACACGGGAAAGGTACAAAGCTATTGAATCTGTATTGGCAGTGTTACTTCGACAGCATGCAGAAAGTATCATTGAATCTCTGAATCGATCACCGATGGAATTTTGAGAAACCGATCGATCGAATTGTATTCTTATTTGGAAAATTTTTCGCGAGTTTTAACATGGCTATTCTCGAGAAAGAATCACTACTTCGATGCATAGAAACTTCGCACTCTATTCTTTCAGCGTCGTCATTCTATGCATCGATCTTTGAGAGACTCGATCAGCCGCGACGCAGACGCACTCTTGTTCCTTATTTCTGAGATTTCAGTGGAAGCTCTTCGTGTGTGTGTGTGTGTGACATGCACACGTAAAGGCAACTTAACGCATAGGCGTCAACCTAGCAGATCGTCGTCGAATATCATGAATTTTCTACAGTCCCTGACCATCGAATGTAAAAGATGCCATTTTTCCAGGCAACAGTACTATGTTACAAACAGCAAATTCTACTCTTTTCTTTATGCTGTTCAACTTGTTGTTAAAAGTTTCGGATGGTCGAAACTCGATAGTCGAGGGCTGTGTATTCACGTAACATCAAATATCAATTCTATCTATGAGAGAAGAAAATTCTATAGACGTACTTCAAACTACATAGTGACGAAGTAAGGGAATAAACTGTGAAACGATAAGAAATGAAATATAGAAAGATCGGAGAAACAAGCTGGAACAGCTGCAAAGCTGACGCCTCTACGACAACGAGTTCAACACAGGTAACATCGAATACATTGATTTACTGATACAATTTATAGACACACACACAAAAAAAATAATATAGGGAGAATTTAGAGAGAGAAACAGGAAGACAACATTGAAAGCTATTCAATTGGAATATGACGAACGGCGATAGTGTTCACGATCAAGCTCTTGTCAAAACACTAACAAATGTGTAACATGTGAATGTCTTTTTACCTAACCATGAGGATTATTCATTTTCTCTGTTTCGTTCTTTTCTAGCCACCACTTTGTCTAACGTTAAATATCGTATAGAGTGTAAAACATGGAGTAGTAATTGTGTCGAAAGCATCTGAAGACAAAGCGAAAGAAAAAGAACGAAAACCAATGGAAAAATCGGCGATCCGCTCGAATGTGCCTACGATCGCGGCCAAACACTACCTACGGTCTAGTGATGGGCTCGAGATGCTTCGAATCTCGTCGAGTATGACGCTCGTGTCACGTATTGCTTCGACTCAGGCTGCAGTTACAGTGGACGAGCTGTTGTTCTCGTGGATGAACAACGTCTGAACACCGAAATGCACACACTCGTAAGAATGTACATTGGATGTGTTTGTCAGCTGGATAAGGTCTAATAAAAGAAGAAAAGTTTAAAAAAACTAAAAAGCCTTCAAAACGTCAAAGAAAGGAATTCTTAACGTTTTGCAATTATTTGAAATTTGTTGGCAATCCCTTTAAAAGATTCGAAGCGACATCGTGACATCATCGTCGTTACTCGACATTATCCAAGACCTTCCGCCGCCCATTCACTGCTCATCTACGTTCTACGTTCATTAAGTGTATAAATATGCGAAGTGTTAAATTACCAACAGAAAAGATAAGGTGCATAAGGCTTTTTTTAGTACCATCGAAAGAGTAGGCAGTAACATGAAACCAATGAAATAGCATTGACAATAAACGGCCGAGTATTTCGATCGAGGTTTCTTGATTCGGCGTGCAAAGCCCGACCAGCAGCCAGACACCGTATCTTCCAAGTAGCTGTCTCTCCTCCAAGGTAGCCGAATCGAATTGCCCACCGCTCCCGCTACCAGAACCACCCCCGCTGCTCCCACCGCCGCTCCCTGGGAATCCTGCGCTTCCCTTATTAGTATTTATTTCCAAGATGTCTCGGTTACTATCCATACTTAGCGGTTCAGCTTCCTTAAGCAGGCTGCAAGTAGAGAGGAAACCTGGTCAGTGGGATGTCAAACGCGATCTACGGCCACGTCTGGTTGTGGTCGGCTAAACACTGGCAATTTTTCACGCGATAATTTTTTCAACAGATCGTTAAATATGATTTTTAACTGAGATCGACACTCTCTCGGTTAAATCTATCACTTGGAATCGATAGACGAAGGTTCTCGTTGTTTCATATTGAAATATTACCCGATAGATAGTTTCGTTCGTATCTCGAGTTATGGTAATAATTAGAGAAAGAGTGAATTTGATCGAAAGTGAAATTTAAATGCAAATAAAGGAACAAATTTCAGTGCAACTATTACTTTCGACGTTGTTTCCAATTTTGATCGTGCCGCGATTCGAAGCTTCCACTAACGATTTCAGGCGAGCGAGAAAATGAAAGAGCACCGAACGTCGAAGAATCGAAGCTTCCACGTTCAATGGTGATTTGAATTCCTTCACGATCCTTTCCTTACTTATACTCGGCACAATATCACATCCTTTTGTATCGCAAAAGATAATAAAGAATCGTGTGACGGTATCGATCGTGAAACAGTTCATAAAATTCTATATTAAACAACGACAATGTCGATCTACTATTCGGACATTCTGTGTTACAAATGTTCCAAAATAGAAATCCGATTAATCTACGTCGACCACAACGCCTGTTCGATCAGACGCGACTTTAGATCGTGCTCACCATAAGAAATTATATCCATTTATAATAGTATATAGACAATTAGATCGTCGAGAGAAATCTTGAAAGAATTCCTATCTCAAATGACAGCAAATGTAATTCACTGTTCCGTGTTCTATAATTCTAACTACGGGGACTCATGCTAGTTTCAAGATATCAAAACTACATGCAGTATTGATGTGTCCACATTCGAGAAATAACATTCTAGACTATAAAAAAAAAAGAAAGAAAGAAAGAAAGAAATATCAGTGAATAGAAGATATCAAAAATATCAGTGTTTCATAGAGTCCGCGATTCTATTATGAAAATAACAATTGAAGAAAAAAAAAAAAAAAAAAAAAAAAAAAAAAAAAAAAAAACCCCGAAACAGAGAAAAAACAGATCCCCGGATATCCCGTTAAAAGAGTGTCTCTGTTCGTGCAGCATACCAGTGTGTCTCGGGTAATGGGTATCTATTCAAGCCTGCACCAGTGGGTCCGTTTTTATTTGTAGAAACGGTACCAAGCTGCTGGTGCGTCGTATCCAGGACGTGATACGGCGTGGTGTCCTCGCATTGCAACTTTAAGGTGCACTTTTCCTATGCTCTCTACTGTGAGGCTGAATGCTTCGGAGTCACGTGTCTTTCGCTTGTGGATAACTCGAAGAAAAACTTGTCCACGCTAGCCGCCATCCGGTTTCGAACGCTCTCCACGATTTTCGAGGCGACTTCGGTGCTGCGCTTTTCATTCAACGTTTTCGATAGTCGATAGAAGCGATTTAGCGAATGTTTGTTCACGTTGGTTATCGCATCTCGACTCCTTTAATTCGCGAGTCGGTGAATCACGTTAACGCCGGCTCTAAAATCTCTAGAATTTTGAAATTTTTGCAAAGACAAATTTCTTATTTTGACATTATATCCCCGATGAATCCATAGAGATTTTCGAAGTCTGGAGGCTTTAGCGTCAATGACGGATCGAGATGTACGCGAAACAATTTATTATCAAGTATGATAGAAAGGAACGTGGAAGATACATTCTTGATCGGTATAGGGTGACATGCGACATCTCGATCGTTTCTGTGAATATTCAAACACAATAATATGGAGCATCGATTAACCACGTTTAATGGAAATTACTGTAATCGACAATTTATGCTACACGAAAATATAGCAGAAGAGTTGCTTCGATGTATCCTAAGTTTCCATTGAACGTGGTTACAGCATAATGTCTTACCAAGCAGGATGGACCAGCACGAACAAACACGCAAAGCAACAATGATCCTGCGATCATTCGTTAGTACGCGTCATCGTGTTACTTTCGAACACATCGAAGATTGGACATCGTGGATAGTGATTAACAACCATCGTTTGGATGCGACCTGTTACCTCTAAATAAATAATTAACTGTCCCGTTAACTACAATTTTTAACGATAAATTTTTCTTCTTTTCAATGGAAATCTTTTAATATCGCACAGTTACCGTGTATATCAGAAATTAACACATAATTAATACATAACGTACGATCATGGTCGCGATCTGTGGGTTGGTAAACACGAATGAAACCAATCGAACTGCATCAACGTGCGTCGCATACGTTCACGTCATCAAAAAACGCTTCTGTCGCAGAAAGGACTTTGACATCGACGATACGCTAGAGACAAGAGACTCTGTATCTTTCTTACTATTATATATTTAGATAAGCTTACGCTCAAAATTTAGGATATTTAATCGACTGAAATTCTCAATGTTTAAACGTATCAGAGATCCGTGTGAGCGAATCTCTCGTCTCTAGTTGCGACAACGTCTCATTAAACTCGTGCAAATTACAACGACTGTTAGTGTCCCTTGTCCCAACCATAGTCCCCATCCTTGTTCCGATATCTTTCGAACGTTAAGCGATACAGGATCTTTTAGCAAATAGAAAATGAGTTGGAAGTTAGGTGTCTCACCTGACGATCGCTTGTACCATATAGGTCTGCGTCTGAGGATCCAATTTCGATATGTGAGGCAACGCCGTATGATACACGTGGTCCTCACCTCGGCCTTTATCGTGTCGATTAGTGTGACATTTCTGGCAATAGCGAATCGGATGGTTTCCGTTGTAGCTGGCGCATTCGGTGGAGAAACAGACGCTGATCGCCGACTTGTCCGTGGCTTTACAGTTCTGACGTAATTTAGAAACGTTAAGACGTGTCAGACGGGATTAAATTCTCGATAGAAAGACCCATTCTCGCGTCTGAATTTATTTTAGATTAATTTTCAACTAAAAACCATTCGACTCACCTTATTTTCGCATATCATCGACACCTGTTGCATGGGATGCAAAATATCGTAGAACATTTGATTAGGATGCGCCCTGTGTATTTCATTCGCGCATTCGATACACAGATACATAGGTGGCGGTGTTTCTGTAGCGAATGTGATAGATATTCGATGATCGTAACAAACTTTGCCAGCTTCGGCGTTGCCCGCATTTGGACAAGAATCTCTTTGACAGACGAACGGTGCCAAATCATCTGCATATGTTAAATTCATATTTTGTATTTTATCGAACGAAGGTTTCAGCGATATTATCAAAACCCCGTGGGGAAACGCACTTGCGAATTTCATTAGAACCGCCCTGCGATCGAAGAGATTTGGATTGAACGATGGCCAGTAGTAGAACAGTAATTTAGCTGCTGAAGCTCTTGCCGGTGCCGTGCCGTAAGCCACCACGCAAAGAATGTCTTTTACCACACCTGGTTTCAGTGCCATTAGACATTCCAATAGTTGACAATGGTGAGCTAAACAATCATAGACGTTTAGACAATTTTTTCGTAATCTTTAATTACGAATACATCTCTGCATTTTTATAAAAATATAACGATGAAAATTAGAACCTGGGTTAGTGGAGTATTGAAAGATCATCATGATAACAGCCGCTATCGACTGACTAGCTGCGTTCTCCGTTCCATCCTCGGTTTTCCTTGCTATAATTAAAGGAACATATTTGAAATAATCAAACATGTTTTAGTCTCTGCATCTATTGCACGAAACGATGACACCTACTGATGGTGAATGGTAGAATGTAGAAACAGAGATAGTTGACGATATCTTGATGAAGTTCCACTGGAAGTACCGAGATCGAGCTGGCCGTGAGATAAGGTACATTGTCGATCATATCGTGGTCCAAAAAAGGCAAGAGACACGCGAGACACTGAAGCAATGCCTGTCCAAACACTGAAACATGCATTTTGAATTGCAAACGATCGAATAAAAACAAAATATAGGACAGACCTTGCAAACCGGTGTGAATAGAGGAAACAACATCGATCAGCTGAGTGAGCGCGTTGTACAGCTGTTTGTAATCCAAATTCGGGTAAAGAGCCATACGTTCTGCGTCGTACTTCTGAGACTTGATCATTTCGAAAGGTGCTTCGCGAACTTCTTTTAACAGAGCTGTGAAACAAAGCATAAATTATCAAACGATTTTCAACAGACACGGATAAAACGATATTGCGATTATTACACAGCAGCATTTGAGAAAAAAATTTCACTGTGTTTGCCATGTCGAGACCGGAAGGTACAGGTTGACTACCGTGAAGAAGTCTCTGATAGTAGTCGTGCAGATTAGTTAACTTCAATGAATCTGAAAAAGAGCAGTTATACGTAAATAAATATACAAAACATCGCGTCATTTTTCTAATACTCACATGCTGCGAATCTGGTCCCCATTTTCTGTATTTTTTACTCCTTTTGCACTTTACTCGATTTTAGTTACTAAAATGACAAGGCCACGGTACACAGATGATAATGAAAACACCAATGAATTTCACGTTACTCCATTGTCAACCACCTGCATTTCCTCGTTTTATTTGTGGATTTTTCCTCGTTCGATCGCCGCGACTAGGACGAACGACATAAAACGCGAGACCTGTGTTCGTGATATGTTTTGCAACTGCAGAATCAGCACGGGTCCATTCCAGCACAGTCGTCGATGGAGAATGAGCGCGCAGGTCGTATCGACCTGTTTGGGAGAGCGGCGCCCTCTCATCTTTTCATCCCCTTCCGACGCAGAGCTCAGTTCCCGGGAAAATCCAAAAGACACGAACAAATTTGAAAACTTCTGAAAAATCGCCATAGCTGATATCGATGTTCTAACGTAGATTCGATGTATAATAATTAATCAGAGGTAGCGACGGATCTACTGTTAACGAAATCGAACACGATGCTACCAATGTTCGTTGAGTAATCTTTTTACGATGAAAATTATATAATCGTTTTATTCTTTATCATTTTTGAAATCGCTGACATCGTTGTTTCGATCGAGCGATGTTGGCGCGTTTGGGAATTCATTGCGACCAACGAGAAATAGAATCCGTCGACCGATGCTCGTTAAACGTGATATATATCATCGTCTAATGACGGAAAGCCGTCTGAAGACGCGTTATGTAAGAAGCTTCCGTGCGATCACGTAACTTCGATCGCATGAGGTTTGACAATTATTCCGTAATATCATTATCCTTGATCCAATGAGCTGCAATTACGGTCTTTAAGAGATTACCAGGTACCGTGGAATTTACGACAGAGCTGCATTAGTAAACGAGCCTTTCAGATCGTTACCTGTTATCGTTACTTCGTTTCGGAAAACGTTTCGAAACGTTGATAAGATAGTCACGGGTCTACATTGGTGATCAAGTGGTCTATTCTAAACTTTAGATATCCGACTCTGAATCGGTGATTCGAGATTCTATAATTTCCTTACTTTACATCTTTCGACCTAACCGGTTGTTTTTATTCCACGATTATGCCATATTAAGATTTTCTGATCATAAAACGATTGAATAATAAAAACGAGCGAACAAAGCGAAGTCAGAAAACAAAGAAAAGTGTACCTGCCCTATTTTTCTCCTATCATCTTCGTGTATTACGTCGCTGTATCTATTTAAAGAGCCAGGCTAATGGAACCCATTTTTCCGGAACTGAGGGGTGGAAGATAGAACAGGGGAAGGAAATTTGAGAGGGAGGGAAGAAGGAAATTACTTTGTTCGATTCGTAGCTGTAAAAAGTCGTTCCTTGATCATCCGCAACAGTTGTCGAGCTAAACAATCCCACGGATTTCGTAGTGACTTTCGTGCTAAAGCACCGTGAACCAGACTGTAAGTGTGTCACGAGGGGTCGATTCTAGGCCGACCTATGACGTACGACTAGCAATCGATATCATCTAAATACGATGCACATTTGCGAGCGGTGAAGTCATTCTCCGGAATACGTGCACTTTGCGCGCGGATGTTCGATCGCCACGCCGAGCCGCTTGTTAATCGAGATATATCTACGACGACACCGGAACCTACCTTTAAATATACCTTCCGTATCCTGTAATACGCGCTAGGCCGATCGATCTCGTCGACACCTGCCTTCGACCCGTCAACGTGTCATAACAATCGAATCAAAGCAATCTGTTCATTGTGACGTCGCCACGTCGTTTACGTGGAAACGTGACTAACACGTATTCTTTCGAGAATTCTTATTTTCCGATGATGTAGAAGAATGGAAATAAAATTTTATGTATCGATAGCCAGAAGAATTGTTGCGAGATCGAAGAAAGAAACTGTTGAAAGGCAGGTGAATTACAGAGCAAACGATATCTCGATCGGTGATTTTCGAATATTCGCAGGGACGAAAGACGAAACGATCGAATCGAACAAATCCGTGTACCCAATTAAATTACAAAATTGCTTTAGGGTAGCGGTGCGATTGAAATTAAACGAACGCGTGTTGCGATCGATAAAACGATAGTAGAAACGTATTTTACCTGATAAAAGTTTCTGGTATGTTTGGAGGAGAAGAAGGGACCAGTGTAGGACTGCAACTTGGCGATAAAGGGGACGTAATCGCGGGGGTGCGAAGGCAGGTGACTGGATCGATTTCTGTATCTGGCGCGCGCCTGTGTTCGAATGGTTGCAGCAGTGACGCAGACGCGAATCCACGCGAGATCGCGTGCTTCGCCTCGACAAAGCTATTTAAAAAGATATAAAAAGAAAAAAAAACACCTAAAAACGAAATACTACAAAATTCCATCTTAGGAATCCAAAAAAGTATTAAACAACGAAGAACACGTGGCAAGAAAAGAAGAGAAACTGAAAGAGTACGAAAATAAGCGTCGCTACGTGAATGTGAAAAGAATGAGACGTGAAAAAGTAAAAAGATACAATAAAGAGACAGAAAAAGGAAAGGGAGAATAAAAGACAAAATTGAATTGTTTAGATGAGACGTACGGCAGCAAACGAAAACAGAAGATACAGACATCGCGATGGGGTGAAAGAGGGTTGAAGCAAGACAAAGAGAGCAGAAGAAGTGGGAAAAAGATGGTAGAATGGATATACACACGAATGCCGGGTTGCCTAGGACACCACATGGACACCACGTTCGCGTTACGACGTCACGGGACGCGATGGGGGTGGAATGCCGCGCAACCCTCGGTCTATCGTGATGTCTTAGAAAACAGTGCTCGCGGAGCAGGCCACGTCGAAAGTCGTGCGGTGAACCGCGCTCCGTCACGCTTCGATACTCACACGAGAAAGGTACGAGAAATCTCTCAGCGCGCGTGTGTAGACATTAGAAATCTTGGAACAAACGACGACTTAAAAATAGAAAAATGAAACGTAGTGTCGTTCGAAATTTAGAAAGGTAACGAAATTTGTTTTGGTTGTTATCTTGCACTGCATCGATGAAATGGAATTATTTTTAACTGGTAAAAGTTATTTTTGATATGATCGAGGCACAAGTAGAACGTTTTGATCCTACGCTGTCGCTTTGGTTTTGTATCGATAGGCAAGTTACGAAGATAGATAGTGGAAGGAAAATAGGAAAAATTCGATCTCAAAGACGAACGTAATTAAGATAGTTTTCATTTGTAAGGTTCAGCTTTCGTTTCCTCATCACGAACTCTAATTGCAAACTTTGATCCTGAAGGGATTATCCCATAATTCTTTCTGTAAGAAATTTAATTATATCTTCAAAAATTCAATTCTGAAAAGAAAAACGAGAGAGAGAGAGAAACGATCGATGCGTAGAAAATCTGTCCAAACGAACGAATCGTCGATTTCTGCTCGATAATTCTTTCCGGTCGATCGAAAATCGTTCCGGGACGCGATCATCGTTTATACGCACTCGCGTTCGTCATCACCGTGGCTGATCCCATCAATTGATTAATGCCACCCTCGGCTAGATAGCTGGTGCTTTCCGGTGGTCGGCGAGATAATAAAAAGCAAACAGATGAATCAACCGGCATTCAAGGCCAATAGGCGGAGGCGGCCAGGACCCGGTTCGGGGGCTCGAGAGGGTGGCCATCCCCCTTTTGTAGCCTGTCAACGGGCATAACGGAGCTGCAAGGGTCCATGTGATTTGATTATGTTGGTAATACGCTCCGTATGCCACCCTAATTGCTGCGGCCAGCCCCCCACGACGCGATACTTGCGCAACGATCGCGCAGGAATCCGATTCGCTGGAAGAATTTACGGTAGCTCGTTCGAGGGTAACTTGTTTATTTTTCCTCTTGGAAACGGCCAATTTTATTCTATCGTAAAATCGTACAAGGCAATATCGCCAAGTAGCTGGAAGAGCGACGCAGCTAGGAAAAGGGACTTTTTCGGAAAATCGTTTCGAATTAGGAAGCTCGAAGTAGTAACTTATTAATTGCTCGACTACGTAACAATGAAGATATTTCTTTCTTTTATAAATTAGTCAATAATTCTCCGTCTTTTATTATTTTATTTTATTTTTCTGTAAAAGAAAAGATCGAGGCTAGCTTGGTTAACTTCTTCGAGTGAAGTTTTCGCGAACTTTAATTTACATAAACAGGATCGTGTCGATGATGAACTATACGACTATTCTTAGAAATATTCCACGATATATAATATTTTACGAGCGCAACTCGCAAAGTCCAACAACTTAACTCGTACAAGAAGCATCGTCAACCGTCCCTAACTTGGGAAGGTCGAAAGTGGTCGTCGAAAGCTTCGATGTATCGATCCAGACGAACCTCCTTAAGGCTGTCGTTTCCGCTATCCTCCACCTTACCCCCGCCTCGATAAATCATTGTTTCTTTACAAAAACGTATTCCAACCGCATTTCACCTGCAGAGATTGCACAATTGTCCGCAGTCCAAGCAATGATCGATATTATCGCGTATGCTAGTTGAAACTAAATTAATTGTTGCGCCACCTTGGTAGAGATAAAAAGCGAACGATGATGTCAGGATTATTATTGGCGTCATGACGGCGTCTAACCAGCGTTACAATTAGAAGATTCGCATGCAATCTCGTTTCATGACGTCAGGATGATCGTTAGAAATATCAGAGATCGGGCGATAACGTAGCGAAGGTCTTTGGCTGCTCGTTAATATATTTAGCCTTCTCGATGCTCCAGAAAATTTCTTCGCTGTTCCACTTCGAAACTGAATCATTTAAACAGCGATCGTTTCGTTAAACGATCGTTCGACTCGTATCTGTTTCGATCTGCGATCGATAAGCGACGTGTATGCTAGCTAACGATGTTGGCGAATTAAATTTGTCGCCTCGGTTTCGAGCTCAATTATTTAGTTCAACGAATTATAGTGCTGCCACGTCGCATAGGGATGTGAAATGCAAATATAGATTCTCAGTGGCTCTCAGCTTTTCACACGGGCCATCTTCAACCATTCTTTATGCATCGTTATGATGTAATTTTACTAAAAAAGATGTAACGTACTCGCGAAGTATAGGCTGTTAAAAAAAATGGCTCGCTAAATCTGTTATCAAAAATTCATGAAACGTGGAACCGTGCACTCGTTTAGAGAAGAAAGAAGTTGACGGAAACCCATCCAACGACTCACAAACACTTCAAAATTGTCCCCAATTCGCCTCACGATCTCCATCGCGAAAATCGGTTGCCCTAATCGAGTTTGCACACGAGGAAAACGTTTGGCCGGACCACGATCAACCGGCTGTGATCTACGATCGAAGGGGGTTGCGAACTGAAATTAGCATGCGTTCGCCGGAAAAAAGATTTGCGTCTCCGATACGCTCTCGAGATTTTTCGAGATAGATGGTTCGCTACGCGAAACGCGTCTTCTGTGCAATGCGTGTTCGCAATGCGTGTCGTGGACGCAGATGCGGGCCAGAGATACGCGCGCCACGTTAACCCATTAATCGTGGAATTCCACCCTCGACGGTGGAGCTGCACCGCTTGTAAACTGCCGGATTTATTACGGCTGTATTTATTAGGCAGAATAATTGGTGTCGTTGCTGATCCTCCCACGAGAGGCGAACTTTACGAGGAGATTAACATAATCGAGCCCCAATTAACTCATGAAAGACAAACGTTGCGCAACATTTCAATCGCGATATCTTTCATATTAGTGATTTCTATTTCTTAACGTCTGTATTATTATCTTCGACGAAACAATGACTTTATCGTGCAATTTTTGTTCTTTGTTTTATTTATTGCCATCATCGAATAATCGATTGTCTCGATAAAGCAGATGAACGATCGTTAACGAAAGATCTTCAAAGGGTATCTTATCGAAAAGATGAGACTTGAAAGTCTAAGCAAACATCCCGACCGCCGTCGACATTAGGTGCACCACCAAGGCCGCTGCGACGTTCCGCACGTGACCTTAAACACTGCTTCGTGTCAAAGGTCTGTGACCTCGCCTTTACCTGTTTTACCCACCAAGTATACCATGCGACATTCAACTTAAAATAGTCTCCTTCGAGTAACTTCATCCTACCCTATCCGATGACATTTACGGTAGAGTAACAGAGTTACGTATCAACTGCAAATGAATTTCTATACGAAGTTGATCGATCGTATTTCCAAAAATATAGCAAATCATAAAAATTACCGGAACAAGAAGATCCGGTCGAATTCTAAATGGGAATTCGCGATGGCCTCTCGGCATTCCGGTTATCGTTCGTTAAGGTGGTAAATCATTAAGCGGATGACGGAGGTCTCGCTTTGGTTGCGCGGTAATAACAGTATCGGTAAGTAATAGCCTGGTGAACTGGCTGCGGCACTGTGCATACCTAGTAATGCGGTAGTGGCAGGGTTCTGTTGCGTTATAAAGTGGCCTTAAGGTGTGCACTCAGTGTCCAGTTACGCGAAACCGTTGCCGCTCGATATCGTCGCGGCTGGCAGTTTTGTCTTCGGTATTGATTCGTCCGAAGTTATGCTGCACACCGTTCGATATCGTTGTGCAATCGCGAGAATATGCATCTCGATGTTAATCGCCGTCACAATGGACATGTTAATCACGTCGCGCTAAAATGCTACTGCTAACGCGTTAATTGTGGGAACGAGACGCTAATGAATTCGTCGTGCCGCAATTTAGCCAAGGAATTATTGTATCATGCTCGATTTCCATACGGTTATGGTAGCTTAAAGATCGAAAACACTTTATCCATCCCGATTATATGAAATTCGATCGTTTCTTTCGAAAAAATCTTGCGAAACTCTACCTCAAAATCATCACGACATTTCCCAAGACTCGAAACTACTTTCTCATTTTCTTTCCCACTTATCGTTAATACGGCTGTTTATCTTGTAAAATATCACATACACGTTGGTATCGATAATTATTCAACGAGGAGCATAAATCGAACCGGGAGACAGGAATACGGGAGGCGGCCGAACGTCGCCGCGTGATCTCGATCTCTCGGCCGGTTGTCGGCCAGCGGGATTAATTATGTATGAGTTACTTTCGCGCGTTTAGATGGCCGCGTTTAAGCCCGTTTCACCGGTGGCAGTGATCCGGCGCGAAGCATAAAACAGTCGGAGTCCTTGCCACAGCCTTGCGTTTTCTCCTTGAGGCTTGAATTCTATTTAAATACGCGGCACAGAGCGCGCGACCCTTGAGTGGGGGCCTGTAGAACTGGCGGCATTTCTACTCGCTCTTTCTGCGCTCCACGCTGTCCTTTTGTTCCCTGACCGCCTCTTTCACTCGACTTCTCCGCGTTGTCCGCGATTTCCGCTCATGTTTTCATCTTTCTACGCTAGAATAATCGACGATGTGGTTTATTAAACGATCGATCTTCCCAATTCTTTGTCGTCGAGTGGTTTCATCGTTGATTCGCTCGAAAAGGTAGTTTGTCGCTTGGGATTATAATTTATATTGGGATTTAAACAATTTGTACGAATATAGAGCAAGGAAGAGTAAATGAAAATTAATTGGTTATAATTGCCTTCGTTTATTGATTAGATCAAATTAGTTAAACGTGTAATTGAAAAGATAACTTGTTGCCTGATGTAGATCTAACTTGGCTCCACATCGACGCGTTCTCGTAATTGATAAATCTGGCCTTTCTCCGAACTTGCCCAAACTTACATCTCCAAAGACGTACGAAATTCTCCTTACAAAACCATCTTGCCGAACCACCACAAATATACCGTAAAATACAGGAAAAAGCATAAATCTTGGCGCATAAGGCTACCTTTGAAACGTCCACTTCCTGCTCCCCTCCATTGGCCAGCAAAAGAAAGATCTCCGATACGAGTAGTATCTTTTTCCGAACACGCTGTTAATCAGGTTCTTTCGATCAGTTCGTGTCTGCGGCACTTAACAAAAATAATGGAGATAAACTCGCGGATGCTGCGTTAATGCTACAGAAAGTTGGGACAAAGAGACGCGCGGGATTCTGGCTCGCCTTGGCGCGGAGCCTGTCAAGTTCCTGTTCCCTCTTCAAGGTCCGCCGGTGGCCGACGTCTGAGTCAAGCGAGTCAACGCGCTCCCGGCTGCTGTCCCTCGTCGTGTTTTTCCGTTGTCGATGTTATTCTTGCACGGATCACCCGCGGACATTGTTCCCGGTGACCTGACGCTTTCTCATGGCCGGATGGAACTCGACCATCCAGAGAATCAACTGATCTTTCCTTATTTGGTCATAAACCGGATGAAAAGAATGAAACATTCTTCCTGTTTTGCTTCACACCTGCTCGTAAAAATACAGAGACTCTGTTTCATTTTATATTTGGTAGCTGGCCCCTCTTACATAATCTTATCGGAGGAAAAATCTTACGATTCATCATTTTTCGAGGTAGAACTGTGAATAATATTTACATACAACCGTAAAACCTACAATATATTATTTGTCGATTCATTGATATTATTGGTTAATAAACGATGACGATTGAGTGTGAATGAGCTTTCTATTTATTTGTCGAGAGTCCAAAGAGAAAAAGGAATTACTCAATAACGAGCAATGGGTATTTAGTTTGATTAATCTATTTCAAGAATATGAGTCAGAGTAAGTCGTGTTTTGTCCACATATTGTTTGTAATCGATGAATCATTACGACTAGAAATTCGTGTCCGAAAATGTTCCACTGATCATACGCAAATTTGCATCACGTATAGATAGCTATAGTTTTATTATTATGTTTTTTAATAGATAGCTTTCACTCGACAATTTATCTAGTCTCTCTCTCGGTGAAAACACGAAGAATATTTCGAAAAAACGAGTTTCAAAGAAGCCGGAGGCTTCTCGATATAATAATCATTAAAAAACATCTTCAACTCGTTAACGAATTAGGTCGGTGCCAGCAAAACGCCAACAGCATCAGTAACGCGTAAATCGATCGTAGATCATAGATAAGTTCTCGGAACTGTGTGAAAGAAGACCACGTGCCCAATTCTTTCAGATAAGCGAACGAAGTAAGAGAACGCTGGTAGACAGGAAGTCTGGTCCAGGGTTAATACGTCAAATATGGTAATTCCTGAACAGGGACCAGCTAAAAGATCGTTAACGGAAGGCCCGTCGTGATTTCAAGCCGTCTGACCTCCAATTTCCGACTTCCCTGTACGTGATTCCGTCGTCGCAGCTTTGTAATTTACAAATCGGTAAATATCGATGAAAAAGCCTATTACCATCCGTCAAAATCTTGCATCTCAGTTTTCCAGCGATAGGTGGTGATTCTAATAACCGGAATGCGTGTTAGTTTCAGATCGACCAAGATCTGCGTGCCTTTTCGAACAACTTTCGTTTGGACAACGTCGGAACATGTCTGGCAAACGTTTGATCTCGTCTTCCTGGTAGGTGTTAACATCGAATGATTTCTGGTTAAATAAACCGCGTTTGAAGCTGTACCCTAGACTTCTCAAGAAACGTGTCAGTCTGATTTTCATGAGCTTCGTGGTTACGTGCACTTGTTTAGAATCGGGGCTGTCAGATTTGCTGAGGAGTTCACGACGTTTGCGATTACTATTCTAGAAGATTGGCAAAACGATGTAACAAACTTTTGCTCTTTGAATTCTACGATAGTTGTTACTATCGTTACGATAGAACTTCATTTGCTCGAGATCGTTGATCTCAAAGAACAAAGTTCGAATTACTAAAATTTATATAGTAGAATCTCAGTGATTTGTCGTTCAAATAATAAAAGTTCACGTTCGAATAAGTGGACTCGAACAAGGGTACACACGATTCATTTGTCATGCTACAACGTTCGAACCTCTAACCTCGCCAAAATCGTATCATTTCAAGGCAGAGTCTTACGCTGCTCATTTGTAGATCCTCAAGTAGCTCCGAGGAGAACAACGGAGGACCGAGAAAAACATACCAGTGGCCGGATCGAACAACGACAGCGACCAGAAGGTCTAGCTTGATTTAACGAGGTGGCATGCCAGCGCGACCTCCGAGCTCCACTTCCCGGTACGTGAGTCAGGATCGCAGGAAACGGTAGCCTCCGCGAGGATGAGTGCAAAGATATCCCTTGCGAATCGTGGAGCGGCGCAGTCGCCGGTCAACCATCGTGGCAAAGCATCGTCGGGGCTGTTGCTCGCCGGAAAGTCTGTCAAGAGGCCGTCGTCGATGAGTAAGTCCTGCGAGTACTATAGCGGTCCACGTGGACCGTGATGTGCCGTGTGCGTCGTTAAGCCGCGAACTCGAACGAGTTTGACAAATTATCGCGACTATCGTTTTGACTATTTGAGCATGATATCTGTAGGAATTTTATTGGTTCGGAATACGATCAAAATCCGTGGCGAGTAGTTTTCCATCTGTTTGTAATCGTAACTTTACATTTTAAGATAACATTTTAGATAGTAGAAAACGTGTATTTCATGATTATAAAGAATAATTAGTCGAGGATACGATGGAAAATTTTTGCGAAGAATAGTTTCTAGTTTGTTGGGAATTGCGGATCTTTATTTATCGATAAAGAGCTTTTCGGAAATACGCAAAATATCGTCAGCGTTAATTAACTCAGAGTGTCTTGAATTTTTATATATTTTTATATAAAAAATAAAAGAGCGTGAGTCTTTGTTGGAATGTTTCGTTAAAGTTTATTAAAATATTTGTATCTGTGGACTCGATAGTGTTTACCGCTTCCGTCATCATAGATAACGCGATATTACGTAAGTACGTATATTTTTCACTCTTGTTTTTACATTGATTGCCTCACGCGTGATTCCCCCAGTCATTGTCTAAAAATGCGTCAAATAGATGAGAATTCTTTAAAACAAACGAAGAATCCAGTTCTCGTTTACAGCATGACGTTTGCAGATTGACGTAGGAGTTTCAATGTTTCGAAAACAAAACGATTGGTCATATTTAGAAAATAGAACGTATTATCTGAAGCAAGCGTCGTACTGGGCATCGCACAGTCATTCTTTAGATCGCAACTAACGTTCAGTCATAACTCGATGAATAATCGATTGACATTTTGTACGCGTAAGTAAAGTATACGTGTCACGATACCTGAGTAGAAATTTCAAATGGATGGAAATGTTTGGATGACGATAAATCAAAATTCATCGAAGCGACTTCCATGCGTATGCATTTCTATAACAAGTTCAGCTGCAACATCTGCGTCTCACGTGCCTTCTCAATGACGATCCAACCTCGAAGTCGAGTAAATTTCATTTCGAGGTCGTTCCCTTGCCGAAAATACGCTACAGTGCTTTCGTTTTCGTTCGCGTCCGACGATCGAGCGTGTCATCGTCGAATAAGCAAACGTCCAGCCGAACTTGCTTTCACGTGGAAATTCTTAGATCAACAAATTCTTTCGTCGCGATACATTTCGCAATGCGAGCATCAGCAATTCGTGAGCAGAAAGAAAACGTTGAATGTAGGAGATTCACTTCCTCGTAGACCTGTTGATAAATTTATTAATAACATAACTGAGGCGGCGGGGTCTCCGATTCGAGAAAATTCCAACGTTAGTGAAGTTAAACTTGGCTAAGTAGTCTAGAAATACGTCAAAGTATCGACTCGAACTAGTCTGGCTGTGACTAAGGAAAGTTACATACGAAAGAATCGATGGTAGAGCAAGAACTTGCGCGAACAATAGCCCCTCTGGTGGCAGACGCGTGTAATGTTGCCATAAGTAATCGATTCTTCGGTGATTTTAGCGAAAGCAGACGAGCAGCGTTTAAATCGAAAGATTTTAACGCGCCTGTTTTAAGGATTAATCCAATCGAGTCATTTGAAGTAAAAGATTTAGAAGTTAAAAGATACCTAGTTCTCTGTAAGATTCTTCGAACGAGCAAACGTTTACAATAACGTTATTCTCTGCACAACCAAATATCTATCCTTTCTCTTTTTAAATAAAAATTTCGACACAACGAAACAGGCAAACAAACATTTTTACACGATTTTGTATTTAGTATCTATTCGATTAAAATTCCATCGTGCTCCAATAGGTCGTAAAATGCGGAAAAATAACCGTAGCAAAAGCACTTCGAAACGATTAGTTCCCGAATTGGTTCGCGTGGCCACCTGTTACTGTGGAACGGGAAAATTTTGAAATTCGCTAATGACGCATTATTCGTCCGGCTTAACGACACACACCGTATGCGTGACGAGATTACACGAGTGAACGAAGGATGCGTTCATTAGCCGTAGAGGTGACTGGCACCGAGGAAAGAGTTGTCAAACGAGCCGCTGTTCCGAAAGTGGAAGGATCGTCCAGCTTATCACGTCCAAATACGCTGTTGAAGAGAGAGAGCACCATGCCAGCCTTGACGCGCGGTTGCACTACTGCGACGCTGCCGAGGATCAAGAGATTCAAATTCGGTGAGTCGGGCTCTACTTTCACATTTCTTCTCTTCCTTCGATATTTTATCAAGTTGGATTTCCGTCGCGTATCTCTTAATATTATTTATTTTACGATAAAATACTTTAAATCAGTTGCTCAGGATTTAAGATTTATTCGATCCGAGGCTAAATCGTAGCATCTGATTTTCATATTAATAGGATTCTTTCGTGGATATTTGATAAAATGGTACCCTCGAATTTTTTTCTTCTTTCAAATGTATAATTTATAAGAACGTAAATTATTTTCAATTTCTTTTCTATTTTAAATTTCCTTTACTAGATTAACTATATAGCCTTAGAATTAAACATATAGCCTTGATATTATAATATATATGGCCTTAAGGATTACGTAGAAAGATGATGAATTCGTATTCAGTTAGAAGGAAGATCGTTACGGGTCGGGGATACCCCTGCGTGATTTTTAATAGATAACGTCAGTCTCGGGTTAATTAGAAGCGTGACATCGTCGTGCGAAATTCAGCTTGTGATTCATAATCGTCAGATGGTGCATTTTTCCTTCTCGCGTGACACTTAGTGGTTACATTGTATGTTGCAATTGCCCAAGAATTATCAGCTTATCGATAGTATTCAAAGAACCGAATGAGTCTTGCCGTTTGAATCTTATCTGAATATCAACTCCATTCATGTAAGCGTAAAGTGACCGAGCTTTTTGAAATGCACCAGATCAAGCACGAAGAAGAACAAAGTGATCGAAGCTCGATCGCGTCCTAAGTAAGCACACTGCACCCATATCGATCCGTATCGATCGATATCCGCAGCCTATATTCGCGAATTGTCGATCGGACTGTCGCGTAATGAAACTCGGACGCGGTTCGAATACGTAATTACCGCGGAAATAGTATACGGGCCGGCTGGTCAACGGCATAAATATAAATACCGCGGTCGGCCGTTGGGCAAGCGAGTTGAGCTACGACACGCAGAATCGGTGAGTCAAGTTGTGTGTGACGCCACTCCGCCGCGCCGCTTCGAGAACCACTTTCTATCGACCACGTTCGCGCTCGCGGCATTCCGCTTGTCGTTCGACTATCGATGACTCGGCTGTAAACGTTCTTTAGTCGAAAAAAAAAAAGAAAAAGAAAGAAAGAAAGAGAAGGATGCGATTCGTCGTTTAATCATATCGATCGCGTTGCTTGACCATCGATCTTTATCAGCGTTTCTGGAACTCGTATTCTTTACGTCTTTACTTCTTCCTCTTTCCGTCGATTCAGCCATTCGAGTGAATTCCTCGAGCGAATTTTAAGCGACTCGACGAACCATTGCGATATTAACGTTAAGCCAAGTGAAAAGCTAAACCGACTAACTGCATTCTTGAAAAATTTCTTAACTTTAGTATCACAGTGGACGATTAGCGTTTATTTTTTTTTTTTTTTTTTTTTTTTTTTTAGAAACAGATGATGAAGTTTGATATAATCGAGCTTGGCTGATTCGATAAATTGGTTGGAAAGCGAAGTGTGAATGAGGAAGTTGCGTGGGATGTATCTTGTAATTCGTTGACTGCATTTAGGATCCTCGTTGTTACAGTATTTGTCAACGTTGTTTGATTTAGTGGAGCGCATAAATAATTCATGAGCCACTTTGTTTGATGATCTACGAAAAAAAGAATTCAACGTAATGCCGTGAAGGCATCCATCAAATCCATTCTTTTATTATCTGTACACTGTACGCTAGGTGACGTCAGGTTGATAGCACAAAGACGCATGTTTACACGCGATCGAGGCTGTATACTCTGTGCGTTATCGGAGTAACGGCAAGTGTTACGAGCTACTATACGGCTTAAGCAGGCGACAAATAATAAAACGAAATCGTGGCAAAGATACGGTCTTTCCAAATTTACCGAGTTCGATTCGATAAGATTTCAACGATCGAAAGTGAAATTCGTGAAACCAAGATGAACACGATCCAAGGAACATGATCGCGCTTTTGATTCGAAATTCATCCGTCGATCGTTCCGTTTCAATCCGTCAAAATCCATTAAAATCCATTAAAATTTCAAACCTCCTTCATCGAATACCTTTCGTTTCGAAATGTATTTGGAATTTTCACCATCTTACAGCCCAGTTTTCGACATGATATCCTACTTAAAACGGAAATTTGTTGTTTTCCAACCCTTTTTCTCTACGATTCTCAAGCATCTTTGCCGGTGAAGTGCCAATTTTCGTTATTTCGACGATTTCTCACGAAACATCAGAGTGCATTGGAAGATGTCAATTGAGACAGTTCTAACAGACAACGTAAACCTTCCGCGTGCAGAGGTATCGTGTGTGCAAGTATGTTTATCGCTCGTTCGACCCGAGTGATGCTTCTGTGTATGATGTCAGACTCTATCTTTGGCGCGGAGTAGATGACCACGCTGAAACCGGGTTGCACATCTGCGCATACACGCGGATATCTCGATGAAATTCGCCTAACGCCAATTTGATTAGACGATTTAAGATCAGGTGAAGATTTGTCAATGAATTTGATAAACGGGCAAAACGCTTGCAATGATTTCGAGACAGGACACGTGTAAAGATAGACGCAAGAATTCGTGAAATAAAATTTCAAGATAAAAATATAGCTTTGCGATTACCGTCGAAATGGATACTTTCGTTCGAATAGTTGTTTGATCTATGAAGACACGTCTATCTCTACGTGTGTATGAGTTATTTTTATCGTTTTAATGGCGCAAGTACATAGGAAAATGATTACACCATGTATCGTTATATTCTGGAGAATATTTGTTACCAAGGAACGTCATACCGTGAAAATGACAGAGACGCATCGCGTCATTCGCATTTACTTCTGCTTTTCCTCATCTGCAGCGTGTTTTTCGTTTCACAGATATTCGACGCAATCGTGCAAACGTGCACATTTCGCGCAACCGACTACGCAATCTAAGATTGTTTCTTTCTCTTCCTAAATTCGTGATGTGATTTCGAAAATTTTTATCTTTCACGTACAACGATTCTTTCTTTCGATTGACGAGGATTTTATGTACAAGTACACCGATACGGGCAATCTTATCTAAACGAGTGGTTTGATCAAGAATTTATAAGCGCATCGATTAAACTTGACAACTGGATAATTCGATAACGATAATTCGATGTGGTCGGTGGATAAATTTAAACAAAAAATACAGTAGCGATCCGCCACTGTTCGAATCGATTAGAACCATGCGACCAATGTCTGATGAAATTTCCGTTTTCTGATTTTTCGTTCTTTTCTTGTCCGATACCGGTTCGAGAAAAGAAGTTTACACCGATCGATAACAGATCGACAAAACCTGATTTAGAACGCCGTAAGAAAGAATCTTAATGTATATCGAGATTTCGTTTGGAAATTATCTGGTTCTTTTCAACTTACACCAGTCTTCTAGTTAATCTAATTATAGAACGATTAATATATAAAGCAAGATAAGGAAGTCATTTTTAATCGAGGTACAGAACATTCTTGTAAAATTGAGGCAACCCAGTTATCGATGAGTCAAGAGAATGAGTCTCAATTTCATCTGAACAAAAAGAATTCGCGTTAGCGCATTACCGTGACTCGATTCATCGGAACAATCTCGTACGATCCGTGAAAAATCGCTTTTCACGCGAACCGTAAAACGATCGTAAAACAAAGACAACCTTCTACGATGGAAGGAGAAAAGATTTCTTTTTAAAACAGTCGCTTTACAAGTCTCGCTTATGATTCCAAAAGCGGAATACAAACAATCGAAAAAGAGACTAAAGATAGAATCGCTATATATATTGCTGCGTCTTTTAAATACCGTCATTGGTCAATTACACCAATATCTAACTCGAACTAATAAACTCTAATTGTAAGCGTCACGGTTTAAGGATCATCAAACAGACAAAAAGTATCGTTGGTAGATCGTCGGATGAATAATTCATGGCCACGATCGGGAAAATCGCCATTGGCAGAAACGAGGCAGAAAAGAAAACAGCACGAACGATAATAATAGCATATTGGTCGGCGCCGCGTTGAGTAAACGGAGAGAGACGCTTGGTTCGGGACGCGACGATTTCCAGTCGTCCGAATGGATGGACGTCGCGTGAACTTTCACCGCGTCGCACGAGACAGGAACGCAGGTGACAACATCGACCTCGCAATAATTTTTGTCGGGTAGCGTCGACGCGTGCTCAGCGAATTTTTCTAAACTCGATCGTCTCGTATTCCGCGAATCCGAGTATTCACTCGCGATTTTACACGAAGATTTTTCGCAAACAACGAGTCGACTTACGCGGAGGTCGAACTTTGGCGATTTTCACGTCGGAACGTGTACTCGTTCGAAAGTTTAACGCAAATTATTTTAATCGTGTTTATCTCGCAAACATAATTTCGGAAATTTTGAAAAATTATAGACAATCGGTGCGATATGGAACACTTAGAATGGTAATGGTAAATGGTATTCTCAGCAATTCCAGATCGACATCCGACGTTTCACGTGACGGGGTTAATATCTCGTGGAATCGAGACGTACGATCAATCAACCTATTGTTTATTGTCGCGATATCGTTCTTATCAATGGAAAATTCGTCATTGATCTTTCAAAAAAAAAAAAAGAAGAAAAAAGGAAGCTTCGCGACAGCGAACTCGCGCGCGCGTGTTACCAACGAGAGGTGAGTCATTGGCTGGCTCTCAGTCACGTGTACGTGTCTCCACGTGTACGTGACTGCATTTGTACGTACGCTCGATGCACACACGGATGCCTCGCCTTACAGTGCCGTACGAGCATCGTGGTTCGTTTGGAAAAATCGCGAAATTCTTGGTAACGTCGATAATGCTTATCGTTTACTGATCTGACATAACGCGAATCGAAGATTTCACTTATAGTGCGCTAGTCGAGGTGAATCACTTCTGCTTTCGAGTCGGTCGCCATCGATAGAACTTTTGCGATCTTTGGTTCGATCGTTGGACATCGGAAAGAAATTATTATATTCAAAATATCGGGGATGTATTCTTTTATTTTAAATAAAATATTGTACACGATTGAAAGTTTTACAAACATGGACTTTAGGTATAATTTTAAGGTGGGTTCGAAGTGATAAATTTAAGGTGAAACGTGATGTAGATAAAAGAAATTTACGGGAATGTCGTGTTTAAAAAAGTTGAAGCGTGCGATAGTCGACTGGACAGAATTAACCAACAGACAAGGTGTCCGTTCTGTACGAGTGTTTATTTTATCTGAAACCAAGTATACATGAATCTATTAATACGTTCGTGGAGCAGACTCGCTAAGTAGTTACTAATTTCTGTTACACGTGTGCAAAACAAATACATCAGCACGCATTATGACGAGACTGATATAATCGGGACGACGTGGGAGGATGGACAAAAGTTGTCGGTAATTTTCTTTTCCTTTTTTTTTTTTTTTTTTTCATACAACGAAAACGAGGATTGATGATCAGACTGTCATAGTAATGATCAATTTTCTGTGATTCGTCGACCGAATTAGTCGAGCTCCCGATCTTTCAGCTTTGAACCTTAGGAAAATGATTAACGACGGTTCTTTGACCCCGTCGAGCATTTTCGTTGCAGGAAACTTAACAAGCGCGTGTTACCGAAATACCAAGTTATTGTTTCTTCCTGGCCAAATGGAATCTGTCGACATTCGTCTTCGAAAATTTATTGAACGTGTCATGTATGAAGGAACGTGACAAGTATATTTCAAAGAATTGTCCGAAAATGAATTCCGAGATAAGAGCTCGTTGCGCAGCACAAAACACTACGACTAAACCAGCTCGGAAATACATACGATCGGTCGTCTTTCTTAACCGAACAAATTAAAAAACGGGGCGAATGTCAAGAAATTGAAGAAAAATTTCGAATAGTTCGGAAAATCCGGTCGAACGATTGCGCTGAACATTAGTGTACGTACCTGCTCGATGTTGATGGCGCGCGCGCGCCTCCGAGTACCTCGGCAAGTCCTCCCGATGCGATGGTCCGTACGCTCACTCACTCACACGAGTAAGTTCGTATAGAAAGGCACTCACACGATGGCCAAGCCGGGCCGTGGCCTCGCGTTGGTAGTACTCGTAGATCGCGATCGGGCGTTCCGTGGGGACGAGCCGTTCAGTCTCAGCTCGTCGGCCGCCGTGAACGGATCTATCGAGCACGCTCGGTCGATCACACGGTCAGCATCGTGTTTACTTCCGGCCCCCTATCGTGGTAGCACAGCGCAACCGGAAATGTTGACGAAACGAGCCAGGCACGGGGGACGTCGCACCCGCGTGCCAACGCTCTCCTGAACATCTCGTTCTCGTAACCGAGAATAATCTATTTCTTCTCTTCTCCTCCCTTTCCTTCTTTTTCTTTTCTTTTCTCGTTTCCATTCTTTTCTCCCTCTATTACCACCTTACTTTACCTTCCCTCTTCGTCGCTTCGTTCTTCCCTTTTATTAATTTTCTCTCTTCTAATTCCCCTTGACCTTTTTTTCGTCCTTTTTCGGTCCTGTTTCTCCGTGTACCAGCCTAGTCTTTCCTCTCGTTACCGGTCGCGTCCTCGAGGACGTTGTGCCTCGAAATCCGCCGGTGAGGACAGTGGTGGTTCCATGCGGTCGCACGTGGATTATCGTCGACTGTTATCGGGATACGGAGTGCACGACGGGTTGGTGAACAGGCCTCGAACGACGACAACGGTGCGTCACCGGCACGGTTCGTGAGGCGGCTGTTGGTTTCGTCGTAAAGGCGAACCGGTTCGATCGATCGGGAAAGGTAGGTGCGTCTGACGAACCCAGCAGGAACGTTTCGTTCAGACCTATTTTTTCCTCCCTTCTTTAACCAACTATGTGCCGTTTTATCGTGTTCCCGGCACATCTGTTTATTATCATTGACCGCTATCGGTTCTTGGTCGTCCGATCGACAAGCGTGTTTGGTAGTCGTTGAAGCGATTGCGGCCGACGTTACGATTCGCTGAAAGACTGGTGAATCTTGAACGGCGACTGGTCTTTCCTTTAATTGAACTGGATGGGGTTGCTGATACTTATCTGGATGGGAGATCGGTGTAATTGCAAGCGTAATCGGGAACGTGGATAAGTGAGATCATTCTCGACTGGGCTGAGATCATTCTGGAGCGTTACGTTACCTCGAACGCTTTTGGACCCGTTGTTCTTCCGTGGAACGTCTTAGGAGGACACGCTCACGCGTTCGGTATTACGAAACGCTTCGGTTCTTCTGTTTATTTTCTTTTCGTTCGTTTTCCTGGCGGTGAAAGAAACGTATAGCAAAGAGTGACTAGAGAAATTTGAAAACTGCTTTTCAAGGGAATAGATGACGAAAGTGGAATGCACGCAGGGATTACACACGGTGAAAATTGATTTCACTTGGGTAATAATAACTTTGTTAAACAATCGAAATCATGTGAATTCCGATGCTTGTTAACACCTTCCTTTTTATCCTGCCTCAAAGTTTTCTATTACATACGTGTGTATGTATGTATGTACATGTGTGTATATATATGTCTGTCTTTTATACGTTAAATCGATCAATATAGTTGATGATTAACAAGACGAAAAGAGTTTTTATTGCCAAGTATGCTAACCACGTTGAACCCTGAACGAAATCACACGATCGTTACTATTACATCATTAGACATAACGAACTTGAATTATCAGGCAGGCAAACCTTCCCAATGATCGTTAACTTCGTGACTGCTCAATCGACCCTGTGACTGAAAAAACGCCTCTCTCTCTCTCTCGTTCTCTCTCTAGATACCGAGCAACTATCAAAATACTTACTCCCGATATTCGTAATGACCATCTAACCCATAAACCTACTCATTTGCAAACGATCGGTTCCTAAATCGTAGCCGATTATTATCTATTCATCGAGAATATCGACAAACGTTTCCACCGTTTTTAAGCTAGCACCTGGGAATTTCAAGTTTACTCCGTTTCCTTTAAATCAACGACCGCGTACAGTCGCTGGAAGCCACTTCCGTCGTTATGCTATGCTCTAAACGCAGCAAGAAAACCAAAGTAATATGAAAGAAGCGTCCCAACATTCTTAGACAAGATGACTCGACGGAAGAATCTGAAATCAGTAACCCACTTGCTCGAAAACATGCTCAACCATCGTGTTTGGAAATCTCTTTCACCTTTATCATCCGGTGAAAACAATCTCGGACAGTTGGTCTATCGCGTGTAAGCGGTCCAAAGCGAGAGGAGTCGCGGAACAGAGGCAGCAGGTGCTGGCGCTACACCTGTCCGCAGGCTGAGAGAACCCGGGCCCAGGTTGTGCGCGCCGCTCGCCGCTCGAAGCGTCGAATTCCACGGCGTTTACTCATTCCAAACAACGAACCCGAAGACTCGCCGGGGCCGGGACGAGTGAAACTCGGTGGCGGCGCTGCTAGCCGCCGGAACGGAAGAAGAAAGAATGAAAGAGCGAGAGGGACTGGGCCAAAGCAGCTTCCTCACCTTCTAATATTAGTCGGATGACTCACTGCGATTCGTTCCTGCACGGCGCGGCGTGCGTCGCCTCGACGGACGGTGTCGTTCGAGTCCGTTGCCACGGCATTGACACGAAACCTTATGCCTGGCCGAGTTCGTGCGGAAGTCTGCGGATTTTCCAGCCCAGTTTCACCGAGTTTGGGTGTGTTTGACGACGTTCGTTGAACGAAAATTGACGATTCCGTTATCTGGCATTGGTTAGAGGTGTTTAATAGTTTTGGTTCAAGAATTCACAGAGAATCTTTAGATAGATGAGTAAATAAAGAGAGAGAGAGAGAGAGAGGGAGAAATGAATTTGGAAAGAATGTTCGTGGTTGAAACGTATGTTGGTAATTCGTGAATTGGAGTTTCGATTGTTGGCAGGGAGATTTAATAGCAGCTTTGAACCGCAGTGCTCGATCTCCGACATAAGCTGGCAATTCAGTTTGATCGCATTTCAAACCAGACTCGGCGAGAAGTTGCAAAATAGCGATAACAGAGACGACGATTGCTCTCGTAAGATCAGAAAATAAAGATCCATATTTCACCTAGTTCTCTCGGTATCGCGCTAAGAACGAACAAAGTCAACAAGGCTCGTCAACGATTTTCACGCGCTTCTCGTTCGCGCCAAGACAGCTCGATAAACAGACGTCGAAAACGTTGCTGCTTTTCGCCCGATCCACGTCAACGGCACTCTAAATATATCGATGCATCGCTCGTCGATCGTCGAGAACGTCCTCGGGTTGTCGGAATCGCGACTCCGACAGATCTCGCGATTTTGCGGCAGATAAAACGAAAAAGGGCGTTGCAGGATCGTGGAGGCATCACGTAACGTCTAAGTTGGGCCAGCGTGGTGCTTGCAGCGTGTCTTTCGTAACGTTTCGGGACCATTGGTCGACGTCCAACTTCCAAATTAGAACAGCTCGATCTGTCACTCTCGCGACAATGGCACGATAAGTTCGGTAAATTTGTCAATGGTGTCTCGCGTACAATTTAATAATGCATAGAAAGATATCTTGTTATATAACATCTTATTACGTACATTACGATAAATATATTACACGTTTACCTAACTTTTACCTAATTTTTAATAACCCGAGGAATTGAAACTACAGTAAAGTAAACTAAGTAAAAAATATCTGTCTCGATTCTGGCATAAAAGTTGATTACCTACAAATTTGAAAAATTCGTCCAGCGGAGATAAAAATGTCGTTTGACATTCCAGCAGAGTTTATTCACCCGATTTATCGTTGTACAGGAGAAACGAGCGAGCAACGTGGCAGCGAGGAAAACCAATGTAGACCGGTGGTTGCGTTTCGTCGCGTTATCTGCACCGTACGTAGATTACGGAGCGGTTTGTAACGGTGTCGCGCTCACCAGCAACCGGCAACGATTCTAATGCGGGCCGACTCGCATCGGCGAGAACGTGCTTTCACTCTCGAACGAACCACGCCGCGGCGTCGATTATTATGCAACCGGAGTCGCGGCCATTATTTCAGGTTCGCTTATGAACGACATCCTCCAAGGTTAATCGAGTCAATCGTTCGCCTCGATGCCAGTTACTCGCGCTTGATAAAGGATTAAGTGTCGCTTAAGCGGACTCGAGAACACGGTTACGGTTGTTGCGCTGATGCGAAGCACGTGTCACGACAGACGTTGTTTCAGCTACCGTTCGTTTATAGGCACGTTGCTGAAAGACGTGATGACAAAGGAGTGTATCAAGAAAATATTTAAACGTTGCGTTACCTGTATCCACTTTAAGTCACGTTACTCAAACTCTCAAAGAGACTTCGATGCTGGTAACTTGGCTAATTCGAACGAGGCTTAAGAATCGTAAAAGAAATTACGAGCAAATTCGATGAGAACAGAAGCAGTCGTATTCTAAAGTAGAATTTCTTGATACTTATTTAAATATTTGATGGAAACTATCGCGAAAACGAGAGAGATTAGACAAGAATAAGGAAGAGAGAGGAGGATCGGTGCATAATACGAGTGCTCGCCGTAACCATATATCACCTAGACGCGTCGCGTTCTCCCATTTACATCACATAATAAGTGTCTTAGCACCTGTGCAAGCCGTGGAATATTTTGGTCGACGTGATCTGCGTAAAGCGACCGCAAATACGGGTATTTCGGTGGCTTGACTCATCGGCTCCGTAACGCTATTTAAAACCGTCGAACGTCGCGGACCGATGTATCGAACCCAGTATTTACCTTAGCCTCTCGATAATTCTACGAACAATTTCAACCGTTTCACGCTGTCAAGACTCGCTTTCACGATCGGTATCATTAAATATCGTGCCGAAATGTCTTCTGTCACAGTTACTTCTACCTTCTTTCAAAAAGAATCGTCGCGTCTGTACGACGCTGTGTATTGCTACTCTTGACGTTCATATTTAACAAAATTGCTAAAGACCAAATTTATCTTAGACCATAGAGTCTATCCAGGACTCTCTTAAAGTGTCACTTCATGCTACCTCGGCTTGTTTTCCTTTAACAAACTAGTTTCTCAATCGAAGTCGCTTTAACCTTTACGTCCACGCGTGAAATGCATCGTACGCAAGACCAGAACGGAAAACTATACAGAAGGAGCTCGGTGCTCGGTTCGTTAATCCGTCCTATCTCGTGAAACTTCCCTCGTAACGTTTCACTCGTAAATTGACAGAGTTAACGAGCAGATATAATGCCGAGCGCACGGCGTGTGTACGCTTTATCTCGTTTCATGGAAACGTAGCAATAAGGAAGCACGAGATTTCATAAGCCATAGAACGAAACAAGTGACTCACTGATTGGACGATGGCTAACGCGAGTATCGAGAGATTCGTGGCATGGACCGCGATCGAGGGCTGTCGCTTTTCCATGAAAGATTAAAGGTCGCTGGCTTTCTCGCCGTCTTCGTTCTCTCCGAGTCGAGTCGAGTCGCGTCGCGTCCCGTGGAGTATCGTTGACCCACGCGTTAGATCTGTCCTGGCTGCAGGCGATAATTCTAGCGAACACGAGACTTCCAAGTAGTTACTTGAAACTAGACTACGAATTTATATCATTGTGCTTGTGTCGTGGCATCTTTGATTCATCGCGTCTCATACGCGAGCAAGAGTTTTGGAAACGATTCAAATTCGAGCGAATTGGTTAGATTATTGTGGAACATACGATTAGAGACAACTGCTTCCTCTGTCTTAGACGCGACAGAAACATTTATGTTTGTTTAACGAAGCCTAGCGGGCTCTATCGGTGTTGCGTATTATCGACTAAAGAGCAACCGGTCAGGTCAAACCGATCGGTCGATATCGCGTACCTCGAATGACTTAACGTTCAAGGTGGAGGAGATGAAGTAACTCGAGTGTTAGATTTAGACGGCACTTTATTTGTATTAGTTGTAGCACTTAACCGAACTAAGTGAGGACTCTGTCGCCCTGTGTCTGTACTCTTCGTTGCTTGTAGATGAACTAACTGAGGACTCTGTCGTCCTATGTCTGTACTGTCCGATGGTTGAAGCTGAACTCAGTTTCCCAGTTCCTGATTCTCTCCTCCCGCAGTTGGATTTCTTCTCCCCACCGTGCCCTTCCGGTTGGTCCTTTCCTGGGGTTTTCCTGACCTCGAATCGTTACGTTTACTGCCCTGGAAGGACACGTATTTCGGAATGTCCTAAAAAGAGGAATGTCCTAACTGTTCGTGTCATAAACGGATGGCCACTCAAATTCCGAATCACAGCCCTGGGAGGAAACGTAATTCGGAATGTCCTAACGAGAGGCATGAGCCTGTTCGTGCCATAAACGGAAGGCCAACTAAAATTTCGAACAATCGGTGTTCTGAAACACCACTCGTAAGATTAACTTGGACAAAGAACCGCTCTGTAATCTGCGATTTTTTAGAAAGCCGCCAATCTACAAAGCCGAATTATCGCTATTTCCTATTTTCCACTCCCACCTTGTTCCCGAAACTTCATAAACCTCCCTGAGCATCGAATGCGCGTCAGAAAGCGCATAACATCTGACGAGAGCACCCTTCTGATCCGCAGCGGCGTCCAGCTCGTGTCTCGATATAACCACGACTGACGTCAGGAGTACGTACACGTTCCAACAACAACAGCAGCATCGGCAGGCATCGTCGCTGTCACCGAT
>NT_176967.1:2373987-2381659 GCF_000188095.3 Bombus impatiens
GAGCCGGTCTCGGCCGGACGCTCCCGGGACAACCTGAAGCTGGTTCTGAATCGCAGTCTGAGCGAGCCAGGACCACCAGCGAGCGCGTCTACGTTCCTGTCCTCGCCGACGTCCACGGTATCGCCCAGCTCGTCGACCAGCAGCGGTGTCGACAGTTGCATAGCCAGCGACGGTACCGAGTGTAGTTTGAACGCCAGCGGAAGTAGCATCAGCGCCTGTAGCAGCTCAAGCAGCGGTACCGACTGCGACCTCCCGTTATCCGACGTTCATCGTCACTACCATCATCTTCATCATCATCACCACTTTCATCAGCACCAGCTGTCCGCGTCGAAACGCTGCAAAGTGGAGACCGTCAGCCTCCCAGCGAGTCCGTGCTCCGAAAACAACACGCTGCAGAGACAGCTGGTACTCCAGAGGACTAAGACCATCACCGCCGATGAACTGGCGAATCGTCTCCTCGGACGGGATCCCAGTGGTTCGGTGTTGCTCGATTGCCGACCGTTTATTTTGTACAACGTGAACCACGTAAGGGGCGCCATCAATGTGAATTGCTCGGATCGATTCAACCGGAGAAGGTTGCAATTGGGTAAAGCGAGTCTGGCCGATTTGGCGAACACCAGAGAAGGCAAAGAACTGTTGCGTAGAAGGCACTACAGGGAGGTGATCGTTTACGACGATTGTACCGACGATGTGGATCGACTACCCGTTCAGCATCCGCTGTTCCTCGTACTCGTTGCGTTGCTGGACGATAACAGAGAGCCCGCTCTTCTTTTGGGTAAGTGATTCTTATTTCTTATTATCTTAACTTCGCCTACTCGGTCTGTATAGGAGAATCTTTCTTAATTCGTCGAAGAAAGGAGTTTATTCTGTACGCGATCGACTAAGCGCAGCGAGTTTAAACTTCTCGTTTTAATATGTCGTTTTAGTTAAGTTAAAAAATAATACGCGACGATTCTCGTTATATGTGTTGTTTGTTGTTTATATAAGATAACGTGGAAACGTCTGACTTTCGGAAATAACGATGATGCGACCGTCGCGAAAGTTCTGCGCGTCTTTGCCTTTGTATATTTCGCTCGAAACGCCGAATCATCGCGATGCTTTATTTGCGCTAACCACGAGCCAAAAATTTACGAGTTTCGTTACCCCGCCAGATATGTATTTTCTTACGAATCGTTCGTGTTTTATCAATTACCATCGTTACGTAACACGTAAGAATTGCTTGCGTAACTTGTACGTTTATCGGCACGCTATTTCTCAAACGTCACCTCTATCGAGGGCTGCGTAAATTCTTATTTTCACTATGGAAAATTTTAGACGTTTGCAAGTTTCTTCTAAACGAGATGAGATATAAATCTCCAATTTAACCTAGGAAAATTTCAAACTCCTTTTCCCAGGCAGAACGATTCAAATGTTGTCGTAAATGAAAAATTAGAGGCGGCAACTGAAATTGCCTCGTTGATTTCATTAAGAGCAACATGTGAATCAACCGGGAAACTGAATGGAAAATATGATGGAAACGTGGGTGGGAAGATGGCGTATCAACGATGGCTCGTGCTCCTCTGTGTCGAGGCTCGAGTAACAGTACTCTGTACTCCACTAAACGCGTTTTCTCGCCTCGTTCCGGCCAGATACGCCGATACGTGCTCGTTTTACGGAGTGCAGCTACCGATGTATACGTCGACTCTGCCGTTGAACCTCTCTTCTTCGTCTAGTACGCACCATTTCTCCTGCTCATCTTTCTCTTTTAAATTCACCGACATCGTACTTTCAAAAGTCGTATCTTTATTTTATATTTCTTTTTACAAATCTTTTTCAATACAGAATTCTGCCGAAAACTTTGAAAATTGCAGTTGGATACTTGAAAACCCAGTGAACACTTATCTCTATTTTCAGAACTATTTTTCTTCTTTACGTCACGCGTCCACTTGACAGAAAGGTTGTATCTTCAGAGCCAACCATTCTCCAATCGTCAAGTTGCATTTTGCAGTTTTATTATGCCATGAAACTCTCCTTATTCTTAGATCTGTCTATTAACTAAATTGAATCGAATCGTTGGCGTTCGATCGAATCATCCGCAATAAATTCGAGCGTTTCGTACGGAACAATCGTATCGCTGGATCTACGAACGAGGCAAACTGTCGCCAAGAATTAGTCAATCATCTGATATTGATAACGCGCGTATTTTTCCATCTCTTGCGCTCGCATCGTGAATCTAGTCATCCCGATAACGGCCGCAGAAACGACGCAGAATCGCACGAGATGGTTGTGGCGAAACGCGATAAACATGATTCTAGCAATTGCATTGGGATGGATCGTGCGTCAGTGACACGCGTCATAAATGAAGCTTCGAGATGCCGGCGAATATTCCGTTGTTAACTTAATTCCTATTCGCGTGCATTACGATGCACGTGGCTGCATTGGATTACAGTGCACGCGGTTCGAAGTTCTGCAGGAAGGTCGTCCGATGGGTTGAGGAAGATTGCGTGGAAAATGCGAAAATAGAGGGGGATTTAATAAACGAAAGTGGTACGAAGGCTACTGGCAAATTCATTCAGTTTCAAGGAAGAATGAATGAAATTTCTTCAATGAGTTTTCTTCTTTAAAACCGAGATACATAAAACCTGGCGATCGAAACGATTGTACGAACGAATGGACGAAGTGTTTAAATCGTTAGAACGAACAACTAAGAATATCTGCAAATTTTAAATCAGCGATAAATATTCGCTAGATTGGCGAAAAAGAAATTCAACGCTATCGGACGATCCATAGCTTTGTTATTCCACCTATTTTACTATACCTTCTATGGACAAACGCTTGGATATTTTAATATCGAATACTTTTACTTTCCCAAAACAACGAAATAAATTCACCAAACTGTATACAGTAGGTGGAAAATTCGAGAGTTGGAAATATTTTGCGAAAAAAGGGGAACGACATCGCGAAGCCGTGTGAAAGCTAGCGGACCAACTGTTGCGGCAAAATTTTGCAACTTCATCGATGTAACTTGTACAAGTGGGGATTGCGATGAAGTTGATGGCGAGTGGTAGGGAACGCGCTATTCCTCCTTGTGGCGGTAACAAAGTTGAGGAAAGTGTGACGACGCGTGCACGAGCTGCGCCTCTGGTATGGCGCGATGTTCGGCGTTTGGCAAACGGAATCAGGGACGGGAGCCCGGTGGCATAGTGTAGTGCGCAAATTCTGGCCAACTATTCGCGGCGTCATCTCCGACATGAGTCATTCCTATGAATAGATCCCCACCTTTTGCCGCGGCTCGTGTGTATCGCCGTATGTCGTGCGTATTCTGTCTGTTCGTCGCCTTCTCTTTCTCTCTCTTTTCCTCTCTGCTGCTCGCTCACCAGTAGGCTTAACAAGTTTCTCACCTTCGACGCTGTCGCTTGCGTCTTTTTGTCACTTTTTTTTCAGGATTTTATGTCCAAGCGTATTCGCAGAGTTTTCAAGGCTCGAACAGATTCTTTTCGAGTCTTCGCCTTTTTTCTCTGTTTTTTTTTCTTTTCTTTTTTTTTTGGAGAAAATGAAAATTAAGATTACACGCGGAGTGTAAAAAATTACGAGCGTACAAAATATTGCGTGACCCTGAATCGCAGCTGTCAATCATTCTTCGTCAAGCGTCTTCTTTTTCTGGCCAGCTATCTTCTATCCTGGTAAAACCGAATTTAATACGCTCCTTCGACACCGAGCGATCTTTTCGAAAGCCTCACTTAGTCACCGCCGATATTTTCGGAGTGTTGTTTTTTACTCGTCATCCTCGAGGACGTTTTTTTCCACCCACGAGTGGAATTTTCAAAAATCCATTAAAAAGAGAGAGAGAGAGAGAGGGGGGGGGGAAAGAGAGGAAATCGGACGAATTGGACGATCGTTGGTTATTTACGATTTCCCGTGACGGAAGGATGATTCCAGTGATTAGAGAACATCAGTCCGTCAATGGTTTATCAATCGTCTTGGAAAAGCCGAAAGGCCGCGGCGATCGCGCGTTGGTAAGCGTGGCCGGCTCCTATGAAACGAATATTTGCGCATTAGACGGGAATGCATACGCGGAATGTCGGATGAGAAAAAACGCGTAGCCTTAGAATTATGAAAAACCGCGTGACTCACGCGCTTGCGCGGCCTTCTGCTTTCGACTTCTTTGCGTAGAAGTCGATCACGAGACTCGTTCTCTGCTCGAGGGAATATCAACGAGCCTCGCTACTCCAGAAACGGACGATCTTGGGAAATGTGCCGTGTCAGAGAAATTTCTTTGGAAACTCGTTACGATGTTCGCTCGAGAGAAAATACAAAAATTCCGCTTTTTTGAATATGTACTACGTGTTTTGATAAGAATTCTCGTTGACTACTTGGACCCGCGAGATTCATCCATCGATAAGATTAGATCGTAAAAGAGAAAGGATGGTCGATGGACGTTAGTTGATACGTATCGTAGCCAAACAAGTGGTAAGATCGCGGTTTTATACGAAATTTCACGATTCGCGCTGTCTCGCGATTAATTAAAAGCAAGATTTGAACTCGATCGCGCTAGATTATTCTTATTTTGATCGATTGATGAATCGATCACAAGGTGAACATTGCCGAATCTTATTAGATATCGTACGGTTATTAATTAATTGTTATCTATCGATGATCGCATTAGGTCATATTTACGGGACAAACGCGAACTGCCTATCTTTTTTATTCAATCGTCGCAAATTTTTCCCACCGAAATGATAATAGACTCGATAGAATTTAAAAAGATCGATCGGCTCGGAACATTCGTACTTTGACCAACTACCTTCCCGATTTCAGCATTTTTACAGTTTGAAAGCTTTATCGTACCTTAAAATGTGCAATTTTTTAGCGTTATCGTGCTTCGATCGTTTAAAAAGATTCGTCGTTTTTCCACCTTTGCTTTCTTTTTATTCTACGACGTTCTCGATCATCGGTGTACTAGAATTTACTATAGAATTTATTAGATATCTAGCTGTTATATTCTTTTTGTCTTTTTACCTGGCCGATCACCGAATACAAGGAGCATCTGCTTGGAAAATACAATACGTAGCGCGACTCTCGTTTGATAGCATGCTTACCAATACGGCTATCTACTGTTTCGATTGGCAGTGACCTTGATCGCGAATTAATAATAGTATTATTCGCTATCAATGGCTGATAACCCAATACTCGTGACTCTTAATTTGACAATTTCGTACGCAATTCTCGATTTCTCCGGAATTTCACGTTCAATAAATCTACGAATCTGGGAAACCTAAGCAATCGACTTGTCTGTAATATATCAACGACGCAAGAGAGTAAAATAAAAAATTCTATCGACTTTAAAATCGAAATCTCGTCGCATCGAAAGCAATGTCGGATGTTCCACAAAAAAAAAAGAAAAGAGACTCGCCGAGTTCCCTGAAATCCGACGAAACTCGCGAAGACGCCTAATGGCTGGGGCAAAAAATAGAAGGCACCTTTCTAAAATGCCCCTAATCCACGTGCTCGCCGGTGTCTCGTCTCTCGGTCCGGGGAATAATTCGCAGCTCGCGTCACAGGGAGTCGTTTAAATTTATCTCCGATTTGCGTCACACTTTCGGTTTATTGCCAGTAAAAGCGTTTGCGCGTCCGGTCGTACCGCGGACCGAAGTTCCCTTGTACGCGCCACGATTGTTGTTTCACCAACGTTTCGTTCCTCCAACATTCCCTCTTCCGATTTTTCCGATTTTTCGTCCCGAACGAAGCTCGAGATACGACGCGATTATAAATATTCGAACGACGAATCTGCTCGTGGTGACCGAGCCACGAGGAAAGGTTATCGACTGTAATTTCAAGCACGAAGGATATTACGACTTTTTCGTCGGATGACGAAAGCAGGGTGACCGGTTAAATTAGCGATGAAGTAAGCGTCCGCGCAGCGGAAAGCACAACAAACAGAAAGACGCGCACGCTCGGACTCCTTCCGCGTTCTACGAACCGTTTGTCTATTTTACCGAGAAATTCCTAGTCGAAGAGAAAATTGGAATCTTCTTCGTTCGTGTACTCTGTGCTTCGAACGATCTACGAAGAGTTTCGCGAAACGGAATTACGTTTTTCACGTTCTTTCGATCTTCTTGATTTTTTTCCATTGAAATAATTTGATCGCAAGAGTGGAAGATGCGTTTTGCGAAATCAGCTTAAAGAACGGCATTTTCTCGTATGGAAAAGCCGACGATCGAAGAAAAGATTCGTAATTTCGAATTCAGAGGTTCCACGTTTCTCTGATTGACGTACCGATTCCACGCAGACGTCAGGTTATGAATAGAGTTGCTTGTGAACCAATCGTGTTCGAGTTTTAAACGTTTTGAAACCTCTTCGCATAGGAAGTTTGAGAAATTGCTAGAATTTTATGTCGTTTGTATCGATAACGAGCGATCCTCTGCTTCTTTCGATCTGTACTGCATACAAAATTAACGAATGCGATATAGATATTCAATTTCGATGTCCCAAAAAACGATTACTCAAGAGGAAATGGCGTCTAAAACCTAAATACCGTCAGCGTGGCGCAAAATGGTAGTCGTAGAGCCGTTTGGACAGCTGGGCTCTAGTCTCGTCTTAAAAAAACGCGCTTCGTGGTCGCGCAAAAGCGACACGTCGCGGCGACGAGACGCGACGGGGAGACCAATATCGGCTAAATTCACCGATGAACTAAGCGCCACCAGGCTCGAACGATGCGGAGAGGCGCGCGCGATATCGCTTCCACAGATAAGGACGTAGCGATTCGAATCTCGTTCACGCGGTGCACGCGCGGCTGCATGTGCGTCTTCGTCGTAAATTATGCAAGCAGCTTGTGTATTACACGCGGCGTCGTGAATGCGATTAGCTTGCCTATTACCATCTATCCTCCTTTTCTATCACGACGATTATCTTTGTTTCTACAACGAACAAGTCGTATAAAATTCGAATTCTTTTTCTCGAATTTACGAATTCCTAGGGACGTTCAGTGTTACTTCAATCGGCTAAAGATTAAAAACGATACATTATGGATATTCCTTTTCCCTCGTGTCAGTTGTTCGATGATAAGATAAGAAGTATCTGATCTCGAAGGTTTTCAAGCTTGGATGCTCGCCGAACGTTACTCGGTTCAACACTTTTACATATTCCATTTTAAAAATCATTGCATTTTAAAATTGTATTAGAGTTTGCGATCGTTTAACCGTGACTCTTGAACTTTCTCGCGATCCTGAAATAGTTGTACCCAGCCAGCCGAATCACCAATGTATTTATCTTCCACAACAAAATACATTAATACGATCTGCTTATCTATCATCGTCGTAGATCTGGCATTTCCGCCGCGAACAAATTTTCTTCCCAAACGTTCGCCCAACCGTCTACCTCCGTCTCCAACCATTGCGAAACTTGCCCGCTCGAATCTCCAATTACGACTTATTTCTAATTGTTACTCGTGCACAATGCCACGACGACATCCGCTAAGAAAAGCGCGCGCGACGTATCCTCGACGAAGCTCTCGCTTTTCGATCTATTTCGATTAGCTGGAGCGTGTCCCATGGCGAGTAGCTCTGGTCTAAACATTAAGGTCAAAGTGGCAGCCAAGTCTCGTAATCCACGCCTGAATCACCTCTAAATATCCGTAAGGGAACTCGAGATGGAGGGATGGAGGTGGTGGCTGGTCGAAGGGGAGGCGGCGCTC